>NW_007729105.1:13221-40894 GCF_000696425.1 Galeopterus variegatus
AACGGGATCGCAACCCTCGGTGTTGCTCCCACGCCTCGCTCAGCCAGTGAGCGGGAACCAGTCTGTATGTGGGATCTGAACCCTCGGTGGGAGTGCCTTCCGCGCTTCCCAAGCGGCGCACTGTAGCAGTGTGCCACCGGGCCGGCCCAAAAACAGAGATTTTGACAGGACAAAGTGACCTGAGGAATATTCATTACTTCCGAAGCCAGTGCCCCTGAGGCCTGGTCCAGAGACCTTTCCTGCCCACCAGCCTGGGCTGTGGGCCCCCAAAGGGACAAGGCTGTCTGGTAACTATCAGAAGCTGCCTGCTGTGCCCTCCCTGCAATGCCCAACCCTTAATTCCTGGGACAGCTTTTCTGATATCTTAGGAGCCTGTGTTGTAAGTTCCAGTTGCAGGAAGCAGCAACAAACCCAAAGCCTCTTTATCTCACCTTGTTCTTCAGGGGCAAGCTCCTAAGTCCCTTTTAGCACCTGCCTCTCTCTCCCTAGGGGCCATCAATGGTATTTTCTCATCTCTGGGCCTAGCTCAGAACAAATACCCCAACTCACACTCCCAGGACCAAACACCAACTGTAAATGCTGACCCTCAAGTGATCACCCAAGCCGCACCAGATTTGCCTAGCCATGGGGGCCAAGCTCACTCCCAAAGTCCTCCACAGAGAAGTCAATCTACAGTCAGCCCTTCCTGGCGATCCTGGGATCCCTGGCAGCAAGGAACCATCTGCCCCTTCAGGCACTTACACAAAGAAGCAGTGGGCGGCGGTGAGCACCCACTGGGCATCGATGAGTGTACCCCCACAAATGTGGGTGGTGCCATAGTGCAGACTAACTTGCCAAGGCCACTTGCTCTCTGGGGCCAGCGCCCCTCCCACGATCCGCCCGGTCATGGCTCTCAGCCCACAGTCTGGGGAGAAGTGGAAGAGACAAACCATGAACTCTGCTTCACTCTGAGCCTCCGCCACAATCCCCGGGCCCAGGGCAGGCTTGGACAGCCTCATCCATCCTGAAGGGCACCCACCCACCCACAGATTCTGCTTTGCTCACATAATCTGATGTGCACAGCTGTCTCCTGCCAAAGCCGAGCTCCCACATGGTGGGTTGGCATTCTGGGATAATCCAGGAGGAAGTTTGATCCTAGGCAGGTTCCTTTTTCCTCCCCTTCATTCATTCTTTCATTAATTTGGCAAACACTCACTAAGTGCTTGATGCTTTGGCACTGTGCCAGGCATTAGAGTCATGATGGTAAATCCCAGGGCTGCCATCAGGGGCTCAGAAAGCAGACCAATTCCAACATGAGCTTGAATCAATGAGCATTGTGATGGGGTCTCTATCATTTTGAAACAAAGGAGAAATAAACTTCCCATGATGCATAGGTGGGCTTATGCCCACAACGTGCCCCGATGGGTCATTTAGTGCTGTCGAAAACCCTTCATCTCAAGGGAATGTTTCCAAGTATGTTCTGGAGCGAGTCATCCCCCTGCAATCGTGGATGAGGGCAGCCCTTGGAGTGTGTTGAGACTTGTGTTCTTTTCTCTTTGAAAGGGGAGAGAGTGGTGCTCTGAGAGGGTGGGCACCCCAACCACAGCACTGTGCCCATCCTGCTCAGGGGAGCACCCCCCACCCCAGTCATTACTTAGAACACAGAACTTGTACAGTGGTGAATAGCCTGGGTTTTGGGGTCTGACCTTAAGCAAGGTAAATATTTCCACCTCTTTTAGTAATGGCACCTGCCTCACAGGGTTCTTATAGGAATTTAATGCAATCATGTTTGCAAAGAGATAGGCACCGTGCCTTACACATACAGCGTGCTCAATAAGTGTTGGCTCTAGATCAATATCTCAATCTAGTTCCATGTCTATTGATATAGGAACTTTAAGCTGGCCCAGAACCTGCTCTCCCAATCCACTGCCCCATGTCCAGAATCCAGAAAACTTGAATGGTCTCTTTGGAATGAGAGAGGTTGCTGGGCTGAGCTCCTACCAGAGTCAGGAGAAGGGAAAAGGAGCAAGCCTGCTAGCTAAGCCCCTGTTCCTGCCTTGGCTTGGACCCCCAGGGCCAGCCATCTTCCTCAGAGGGGTTCCATCTCTCTGACCCCTGATTCCCATACCACACAGGCCACAATCCAAGAACAGCATCTTACGGGAACACTGGAGAGAGACGTACCGCTGGGAAGGGCATTCAGACCTGCAGGAGACACAGAAGGAAGGAAAAGAGCACATTAGCCACATCCTTCAGGAAGCTTTCCTGATTGACTCCTGCTCAATTCCTATCCTACTTCCAAGGAAGCTACCCTTTGCACAACAAGGTGGAGATTCTGACCTTTTCCCTCCCAATGGAACATTCTCCCTTCCAGTGCTTTCTCCAGGAATGGGGATGGCTCAGTGCAAAACATCCCCATTCTGACCTCCCACCCCCCAGGTTTCTTGTGGTGGGTTGCACACATTGGCCAGGTCCATTTTCTTTGAACCTAGGACTTCATTGTCCCAGCATGTCTCCGCAACTCAGCAGGTGGCCTAACGCTCCTCTGACATAGTTCCCCAATGTAGCATGCAGAAACCACCTAGCACAGAGCAGGCATCCAGAAGCAGCTAATTCCCTTTGCTTCCTTCCCCCTTCCTTCTCTTGGAGCCTTGTTGCTTCTTTTCTTCTCTCCCCTCCACAAGGTGAACAATGCTAGCTGGTGGAGCACCCCCCCAGCCTCCCCCTCAGTGGGGCTATGACAAAGGAGGGGCTGCAGTGCCAAGGTGACAGAGGATGGAGGTCGAGGCTTCTCAGATAGGCCTCCCCACCCCCAACCACTTGCACTTGGCAGCCCCCTGCCACTGCTCCCCCAGCGCAGCCCCAACTCCAGTGATGCTTCTCCCTCCCCACCCTGAGTCAACTCCCTGCAGCAGCTTCCAGTCCAAACACTTTGCAGACTGGTCACCCCAGGTTTATCAATTGTCTCTGACAACCAAGTAAACTCTCAGGGGTACCCCTGACCTCAAGATGCTGTCTGCATCAAGCCTCAAATAAAAACGTTTAAGTCAGGAGGCAGTGTGGTGAATGAGGACTGTTTCCGAGGTGCCCCTGAACATTCATGACTGACTCCTGGAGGCTGGGTCCCAGAAAGGCAAGAGCGGGGCTCCCTGGCTCAAAGCCCCCCTCATTCCCCTGATCACAGACAGGCAACCTGGCCCACCCCTCCATACCTGCGGAGGTTTTCCTGGATGGTAGAGTTGTATTCAGAGATTGAGAAACTGCTGGCAAAATCCCTGTGGGCCACTTCAGTTGTCCGATAAGCACTGCAAGGGAGGAGAGAGGAAAAAGAATGAGCTTGCTGGGGACATTTACCCCCAGACCCCCAGATGGCATTAGAGTCCCTGCTGGCCCTGCTGACAAAGGCCAGACTGTAATGGTGCGCATGGTGGCTAGCAGTCAAGGCCCAACGCAGTCTGACCCCACCACATATTCTGCCACTATTGCCACTAGTCCTATGTGCTAACCCAGTAGTCCTCAAAGTGTGGTCCAGGACTGACAGCATTAGCGTTGCCTGGGAAGTTGTTAGAAATGCACATTCTTGGGCCCCACCCCAGACCTACTGAATCAGCAGCTCAGGGCTGCACCCAGCAATCTATTTTTTAACATGCTCTCCAGTGATTCTATGCATGGTCAGGTTTGAGAAACACCAGTCTAGCCCTTTCCTTTCCAAACTGTGATCCATGGACCAGTGGCAGTGGCATGACCCCAGGCCTACTGAAGCCGAATCTGCATGTTAAAGATCTTCAGTTATTGATTTGCACATTAAAGTTTGAGAACCTCTGGACAAGCGTACTGGATCTCAGGCCACAGCGTGCCTAAGAATCACCTTCGAGATGTTTGCTAAGCAGGTTCTAAGTCTGAATCCCAGAGATTCTGATCCTAGGATGCATTTTCATAAGCACCCAGGTGATTCTGATGTGTTCCACTCTCTGCATGGAATGTGTGTGCTTTTCTAAAATATAGTACAGTAGTCCCCTCTTATCCAAGGGGGGTACATTCAAGACCCCCAGTAGATGCCCAAAACTTCAGATAGTACCAAACCCTATAGATGTTATGTTTTTTCCTATACACACACATATAATAAAGTTTAATTTATAAATTAGGCACAGTGAGGATTAACAACAATAACTAATAATAAAAAAGAACAATTATAATAACAGACTGTTTATAAAACCAAGGTCAAAAGCGTTCAGATCCCTTACTATCCACCCGCTAAAAAACAAAACAAAACAAAAAACAACAAAAAACCCACAACAGACTGCAATAAAAGTTATGAGAATGTGGTGTCTCTCTCTCTCCCCAAGTTTCTTATTGTGCATAATATTTTGGGGCCATGGTTGACTGTGGGTAACTGAATCCATGCAAAGCGAAGCTACGGATAAGGGGGGACTACTGAATACCCCTTGCGTGAGACCATGCCTTTGCACACACTGTCCCTCTGCCTAGAGGGCCTGTTCCTCCATGCTCTCTCCTCCAAGCACAGTTAGGCGCCCTCTGCATCATGTGCCCACAGTGTTTCGCACATAGCCTTACCATTACACGTCACATTGTGCTGTGTGACTGATTTAAGCCTCTCTCATCAAACAGTACTAGAGGCTCTTCAAGGGTTGGATCCTGTCTTATTCTTTTGTGTCTGGGTGCCACACAGTCTCTGGCACAAAATAAGAGCTCAACGAGTGTTCTTTGAATAAATGACATTCAAGGAATTGAATGCCCCAGGGGCATTCAAACTTGCCCACGGTCACACAACTCATTGATAAGAGATGTCCATGGTCTTCCATCCGGATCACTCAGATCCTCCTTTCATGGATCAGGACGTGAAGGCTGAGATGAGGACAGAGAACTAGTTTTAAGTCCTAGCACCCAACCCCTATTTCTTCAGGTGCTTCTTTTACAGAGAACTCACAGTGAGACAGGGGTTCAGATCCCCATACTGGCCAGCTGCCAAAAAAAAATCGAGGTGGCAGGGGAAAAACCTCAGACCACGAGGGAGGATGGAGATGTCTATCTGGCCGCAAATCAGAGGCTCCTTCAAGTAGAAAGGTCACTGTTCACCCTGCTCCACCCATCAGCACTGGCTTCTTGTTTTAAAATCTTTAGAGCCAAAGATTCTTATGACTTTGCCTGGCCACACCTACCTCTTCTCATTCCCCATTTGATGCGTTCTAGCCCAAGCCACGACTGCTACAGCTCAAAGTCCATTAAAGGGCTTTGCAAAGCCTGAGCTTCTAGTCCCCATATGTAAGAAGACAAGACCTGCCCAAATGCCTACACACCTCACAGGACCACCCCCGTGACCATTCATTATGGTAATGGACAGGAGGGTGCTTTGATTCAAAGAACCCTATAAGAGTATGATACTGTTATAACTCTACAAATAATTACTTTGGACTCGTGGAAACAGCTTGCCCCTGCCTCAGGATCCCAGGGCCTCTGTCTTTTTGAATGACTCAAGTGTGTCCTGAGATCATGAGATCAGCCCAGGTCCCCAAGGGTCTTTTGAATATGAGGCTTCTGTGATGTGCCTGCAAAGAGCTGGAGACATCCCTGAAGCTGGGACCCTTGGGAGGAGGTTTACCTCTCGAAGCCCAGCTGCTGGCAGGTCTTATTTGAGTAGGAGTCATTCCAGCTGTCGCTGCAGATGGGAAGCCACTGATGGAAGGGTCCAGAGTAGACTTTAAGTAGAGACGTGTCCCAGTCAAACCTCACTGCAGGGCAAGAACAAGACAGAGGAGGAGGTCCTCAACACCCAGGAAGCTTCCAGCTTGGGGGATGAGCTGAGTAAGGCTCTAAGCAGATCCTATCCTGAGGCTCCTCACTGAGGCCCAGGAGAGGTCTGGCAGCTTGGCCTGAGCAATGATGGTCAGCCAGTACTCAGGAGTCCAAGGTGCTCAGTACAGGCAGAGCTAAGGCAAGGGCTGGTGCAGGGTAGAGAGCTATCCACCCAGCAGGAGCCAGGGGACCTGAGGGAAGGGGAGAGCACTTCCAGGAGCTGTCACCCCAAGAGGGCAATGACTTACACAAATGAGATGGTGACAAGTGGCATAAGGTCTGTGATTTGATGGAGCGCTCACAGCACAGCTTGGTCACAGATGGCACAGTCTTGGGTGAGGGCACATGTAAATGCATAGGTGGAATGAACGGGACATGCACACAGCATGGGCTGCACGTGGACAACGCATGCAAGAAGCAGAGCTCAAAGAGATCTCTTTGCTCATGTAGGCCAGCTGTTTACAAACTGACCTGCAAAAAACTGTAGGGCTGGCAAGTCAGAGGTCACTTGCTGGACAAAAAGAGGAGGGGCATGGGGATGGGGCTCTGGACCCCAAACCAGCTCCAACCAGAGCTGTTCTGCTTTGCTCAGTCTGATAATCAGGAGTTGTCAGGTTTTATTTGAGAACCATTAATCGTGTCCAATCCACTCATTTTACAAATTAGGAAACTGAAGCCCAGAGAAGGTAAATGACTTGTCCAAGTCACACAGCATTCAAAGCCAGGTTTCAAACTCATGTCTACTATGACTAGGACCCAGATCTTCTGAGTCCATTGCCTCCTGTTTGAGCTGATACACAGTTTACACTGCAGTTTGTAGACACACACACATGCACGCACTGCAGTTTGTCGACACACACACACACTCACACTCTCCATGCCCAGCCTCCTTACCACAGCCCAGCTCGTCACTCTTCAGCTTGCAGTCAGCCACCCCATCACAGCGGACGGCGTGCTTGGGGCAGCTCTCTACTGGCTCTCTGTACTTGATTCCTGTGTGGCCCCTCCAGAAGTAGACTGGGAAAAAAAAAGAAGCAGACAGCTGGGTCACCGCCAGCCCCGGAGAGACAAGACACTAAGTAGCCCAAGGCCCTGGGGTTTCTGAGACACCGACCTGCAATCCCTCTTGGACTCTGGGGCTCTCGTCCCTCATCTGTATGAAGAGAAAGGCTGCTCAGGAATACTCCAGAATGCTCCAGAAAGCTCCTGCAAGCAGGGCAGCACCAGGCAGACTCGAGCAGCCGAGCAGCCAACCACCCAGAGAGAGAAAGAGAGGTAGAGGTGGGTACTACTTTGGGAACTCCCTTACCCTACATGCTGGCTGGGGTAGTGGCCAGAGGAAGCACCTCCTCCAGTGTCCCAGAGCTCCCTTCTCAGAACCCCTCTGGCATCCTCTCTTCTCTGTGCTCCACAGGTCACAGCAAAGAAATCTCTATCTTTACCATCATGCACATGCAACCACCACCTATCCTGTCTTCTCAAAGGCTACAGTCCTTCCAGCCTCATAAGATCCTGGGTTTTCCTCCTCCTTCCTCTCCCCTAAATAGGTGACATCCCCCACACTCAGTTCTTGCCCCATGACATGTCTTTATGCTTTCAAATGTCTTTTCATTCTATGAGCAATTCTAGGTAGCTGATTTCCAAATGTACAAGTTGGGTCTAAAAGAAAACAACTTCACAAACCACATGTGAAAATCAGCCTCGTGACTTCCTCTGTCTCTTAACACCAATCTCCTTCCAAACCAGGAACTGTCGCCCCTACTGCCTGGAGACACCTCCCCTCAGATGCCTCACAGACCCAAATTCCAACTCCTCCCCCTGCTTCTTGTCCTCAGCTGACTCCTCAGGCCTGACCCCCCACTTCTCCCACCGGCCACCTAAGGTGAATGCCTCCCTGTGTGACTGCTCCTTCCAGGTCTGGATCTAATCCCTCCTCATCTCATGGACTGGCTCCTCCTCTCTGTGCTCTGGTCTTCTTCTCCTCCTGCACTATGGATGCTGAACCACCAGGGGAACCCCTCCTGCTCAGAATGCTCATGAGGCTGCACATCAACATGCAGTGCAGAGAGTGCTGGGCAGGGGATTGGGAGGCCTGGCCCCACCACGGAGCTGCTCGCTGGCCTGCACAATTCAGACCACCTCCCTGGCCCTGGGGGGTGTACAGGCCTCCCTGACTTCAGGAAATGCTGTAAAACCCCACAGAGAGTTTGAATTCCATTCAGGGAGCCCACCCTCGGTGCATCTCAGCCTCCACGGGTCTTTCCCACTGTTCATAGGGAGTGAGTGCCCAGGGTGGGGAGTGGAGGGACAGCAGGGCAGTGAGTCCAGCAGGCACCATGCTGAGACCTTTACGTGCACCGTGACAGTGACTCCACCGCCTGGTGAGTCAGGTAGGGAAACTGAGGCTTGGAATATTATCTCACTTGCTGAAGTTCTGCAGCTGGTGAGTGGCAGAGCTGGGGTGCTAGGAGGTCTGTGCGGTGCTGAGGCTGTGCTCCCCCAGCACCCTGCCTCCTGTTGCACAATCCTTGAGCCTGGCATTCAAAGCTGTCTATGGCGTGGCTTGGCCTTACTGAACCTAACAGATGGCCCCCAGGTCCCCAAATGTGTCTTTTCCTCTCTGGTTAGGCGGGTCCCGTCGCTGTACCCTGAACCGACCTTGCCTACCTGGTCCCACATTTCCTGTAGCTGCTCATCGTCTCAGACGCCCTGTCCAGGGCCTGACTGCTCCTGTCTTCTAGGTCTGCATCAGGCCCCACGGACTTCATCAGCTGTCGCCTGTGCCCCTGCCTGCACAGATTCACCTCTTCCTCACAGTCACACACAAATGCATTCGGCCTTAATTATTTTCAGCTGCATCCCCCAGGAGACTGTAATCTCCCAAGGACAGGACCGTATGATGTGCTTTCACTTCTGCTCCTCCACTTTTGCCAGCTCACAGCAGGCTCTCGAGCGGAGGGCCCTGGGATGTGTTCTGGGTATGTGTCAGAACACTGAACACTTTATCCCATTGACTGAATAGCCTTGAGAGACTTTTTCCAACTAGTGTTTTTATTTTTTTAAATAACTACCATTTGTAGGCTGAGATTTTGTGCTAGACATTGTGCCATTACTTTATTTATTCCTTGTAACCCAATGAAGTCAGTAAGAGATCTCATGGGGCGCATAGTAAATTGAATTAATGAATGAATTTTACCCCACCTGAAGATGCAGAAACTGAGCTCAGAGTGGTTAACTAATTTGCCCAAGCAGGTTGCACAGTAAGCCGCACAGGTGGGCCCCAAGTGCAGGTTCCCCTGACTCCCATGCTCTCAGCCTGGCTACCTCAAAGGGGGCTGGAGGCGCCAGGGTCCAAGGCCATTTGCAGGAGTGTCCCTCTGTGGACATGATGGTGGAGTGAGCATGTGGTCCCCATTCCCTTCCCTGCTGCCTGTCCCCCTCCCCAGGCCCCACTCCACCCGGTGATGACCAGAACCCACCCCTGCTCCCTCCGTTCAACTCACAGAGAAGGATGAGGGACACCACGAGGGCGATGAGGAGAAGGACACAGCCGATGAGTGGCAGCCGCTTCTGGCCCTCCTGCCAGGAGAACTTGGGCACGCTGGTACCTAGGAGCGGAGCAGCAGCAGGGGAGGTGAGGCTGTGGGGAGGCGTCCGGCATGGTGGAGGAGGAAGAAGGACACAAGGCTGGCTCACCGGGGCCCTGTTAGGACAGCTCCACCCCCGCCTGACACCAGTCCTTTTATGGACTCCTCCTCTGGGCCAGCCAGCACTCCGCATGCATTCTCTCACAGCACCCTTGTGGCCAGAGTCTCATGAGGCCCATTTTACACATGGGGAGACTGAGGTTCTTGGAAGTGAAATCACTTGCCCAAGGTTACTTAGCTGGTGAGTGACAGAGCAGGGATTGAAGTGTAGTGTGTCTGATTCCAAAGACCACCACAACAATGTGCCCCACCCACCCTTGAGAGGCCAGACCACAGGATGGGCCCCAAACCTGGGGTGCTCCTCCAACACCAGATATCACCCAGGCCTGTTTGTATTGTGGTGGCAGGGACAGTCCAGAGTTTGGGCTGGCAGGAGAGATGGGTAGAAACACTTTCCTATGGCAGAGTCCATCCTCAAAGCCCCTTTGGCCTCTCTGACCTCCTAGCAGCTGAACCATACAACCCACAGTTTGGAAGGCTGGGGTGGAGGTGCCTGCCTGGTCAGAATCTCTCCCTTTCCTCCTCCACCACAGATGGACCCATTGGTCATGACCTTGCTATACTGTAGACCCCAGCTTCCCCGGCAGACCTGCAGGGCACCCCAAGGAAAGAGACTTGGTTTCCAACCAGGAGCCCTCATTCTTGAAATCAGAGCTCTCACCAGGGTTGTGCAGCCTCCAAAGTCACACAGTCTGCTTTTTTGGCCTGACCCTTTGCCCCTAATTTTCCACTGTCTTGAGTTTTGTGTGATGGTTCCTTTCTGCTCCCACCTCCCCAGGTCCTTAACTGCTCACCTTGACCACCCCTCTTGCCCCCCATCATTATTGAAAGGGTATGAGGAGCAGAGGGTGCCAGTTCTGAGACCTCCTCATGGCCTTCGGACTGCTTCCCTGTTCCTCTTGTCCTCCCTGCAGCTTTTTCCCTTACCTGAGCTCTCCCCGGTGGCCCTGGTGGCTGGCGCTGACCTGGCAGGAGATGCCCGGATGGGTACGGCCCCCACTGGTGTTGCTCTAACGAGGTACACCCTCGTTGGAGAGGATGTTGCAGAGGCCGACCTAGCAGACGATGACCTGTCAGATGACAACCTGGAAGGTGATGCTCGAGTTGGAGATGCCCGGGCTGGAGATGTCCTTGCTGGAGATGCCCGGGATGGAGATGTCCTTGCCGGAGATGCCCGGGCCGGAGGTGTCCTTGCTGGGGAAGCATTCTGAAAGCAGAGTGTAGGGCATCCTTCAGGCTGCTCCCCTGCCAACCCACCCAGCTGTCAGCCTTGCTGAGCTGGGAGATAAATGCTCTGGGGCAAGAGGCTAGAGGTTGAGCAAAGCCCCCAGACAAAGAAGCATCTGAGAAGCAGAGGCTGCCCAAGGACAGAGTGAAAGTTCAAAGAGCCTGCCATCCCCTGGTTCCCCAATAGTCTCCCCCTCATAGAACCTGCAAGGTGGGCAGAGGGCAGTGGGCCATCTACCTGGGGCTTGGGGATACCTGCTTAGGCTACATGTGTCTAGGGAAGCTCAAAAGAAGAGGCTGCTGGGCTGGACACTCACTCTGAGACCTGGTGTCAAGGAAATGTGGTCCCTCCCCTGAGGAGGAAGGGAGGTAACCGTCCCTTCTGCCCTCTTGACTTCTGCCCCTACATCCCACCCTTTTCTTTCCTGTATTGTTAGATTATAGGATATTGTTCTTACAATGAGCTGTAGTCAAAAAAGCATGAAAAACACTGCTTAGGAAAAGTCCTGACCTGCCATAGGCCCCACCATCCTCAGTAACAGCAGAATTCTTGCATGCATGTGCACATGCACAAACACACACGCACCCTACCCACCCCCAACCCCCACACTCCAGGGAAACTGGAGAAGCAAGATGTAGGAGAAGGTGCATAATTAGGCTGGGGCATAATTCCCATGCTCTTGGACAAGATCCTTTACCTTACCCAGCTGCATGTGGAGTGATTTATTAATTTAGATTTAGTACTTTAATTTATAGTTAGAGACTTAATGTGTTCTAAGTGCTTTATATGTACAAGGATACTTCATCAAATCAGGGAAAGATTGTATTATCTTTTCATTCTATTTTTCCACAAACTTTTTGAAGTACCCCTGGTATCTACTCAACTCATCCTCTTAGCCCTCTGTGGAGGAACTATTATTATTATCCCCGTTTTGCACAGGGGACACAGACGCAGAGAGAGTAAGTATCCTGCTCAAGCTCTCATAGCTAGAAAGTAGCAGAGTTAGGATTTGAGCCCAGAAAGTCGAGCTCCAGAGACCACGCTTCAACTGCCAGGCTCTTCTGTCTGAGGAGGTGTGCAGGAGAGAATGCACAGCTGGCCACAGCAGGCAGGCAATATGACCAGCCCTGCCCCTTTCCTGGAGAGCTTTTGGGGTGCTCTAAATTGGGGAGAGGGCGCCAGTGGGCAGTCAAGGGTGACAGGAAGTGTCACCCTCTGCCTGCTGCAAATCAGACTAGGCCTCTCCTCACCTCCCTTTTGTCCCTTACAGAGGTCCCTCTGACTTCCCTCCCACCATATTTGCCCCTTCAGTCCCTCCTGAGTCCCCAGAGCAGCAGGCAGAGCTGGGCACTGGCATGGCCCATAGGCCACATCTCCCCTCATTAAAATTTCTGCTGAGGACTGTTCAGCTGCTCAGGCGGGTGGGTGTCCTGGGGGCAGCAGGAATGGTGGAAGAAGCCCACGTGTGCTGGGGACCCGGTGCTCAGGCCACAAACCGCAGGGCTGTGGAAAGGGGACAGAAGATTCTAGACCTCTTGGTCCTGTTTCCATCCCTCACCTACAATGTGCCTAAAAGCTTTAACATTTTACTAAGCAGACCAGTTAAAAGTCCTCCTCTTTAGAACATCTGGCTTAAATCCACCCCTTCATCCCTACCAAGTAGGGTTTTTTGTTTTTATTTTTTAAATTCCCTCTTCTGGGAGTCAGAGGTAATTTGTTTGGTCACTTCCTTGTTTTTCTGGGGGCTGAGGGATGAATTGCAGGAGGAAGCTTGAGTTCCTGACTATGCTCAGCTTGCCAGAGCCAGGGACCAGGAGCAGCTATCCCAGGGAGATACTGGGGTTGATTCATGGAAGTGGGTAAATGCACAAGCATACCGATGCCCCATTGGCTGAGCAGTGTCCTTGTCATGTGTGTGTGTTTAGGGACATGGAGGGCAGCTGCTGCCACTGCTGATACGGCTGGCCCTGAGCTGCAGTTTCCCTCTCATGGCCATTGTCTAGACAGTAGATTTCTGTAAAATAGACACAGGTTAGCCCCTGGCAGCTTCAAGTGGAACAGGCCTGGGTTGGGAGCGAGGGGATGTGGTGAGGATATGTGGAAGAAGAGGACGCTTCCACTGACAGCACTGGCTTCGGAGTCTGGCAGACCTGCGTCCCAATCCTGGGTCTATCACTTAGTAGCAGTGTGACTTTGGGCCAGCCACTTAACTCCCTGACACTTTTTCTTCATCTGTAAAACAGGACCAATAATCCTGAGGATTCAATGGGATAAGCAGGAGAGCTCTTGCCAGGTCTGGCACACACAGCACCAACCGTGCTGAGATTTAACAGCCACGGGGTGTGGCTGAAGGGCCGAAAGGTGGTGTGAGTTCATCTTAGGGAGAAAAAAGGGTACTGGACAAAGGCCAGACTAAGGTCCTTCAATAAGAGGGACAGTCCCAACCATGTAAGGCCTGTGCTTCCCTCAAGTGGTGGCCTGAGCCTTGGCATCGTGGCACCTCCATTGGCCTGCCTGGTCCCCCTCCTGCTATGCTCACACTGTACTGTCTCCCCACTTCAGGGGGGATTCCCATGATTCGGTATAATAAAACACTAATAGCTCACATGTGCGTGGTACTTTAGAGTTTACAGTAAACTTTCATGTCTGTGGCCTCATGAGGTCCTCACTACATCTCTGAGAGGTTGGTACTTTTAGAAGCCCATTTTACAGATTACAAAGCCAAGACTCAGAGCTCAGTTTGCCCAGGTCACATAGGATTCCAACCCAAGCCTATTTGTATCTGAGTCCCCTGCCCTTCGTGAGTCAGAAGATGGGCCTCCTGGCAGTCTTCGAGAAACATGTGCGTAGGGTGTTCATTTAGCATTGGCGATGTGGCCTAAGAACAGAGATCGGGGGCCTTGCAGGGCCAGGAGTGCTGGTGGGGGCCTGGGGATGGGGCCTGGCCATTCCCACAGGGCTCTTGGTCTTGTGGTACTTTCTGGTGTAGGCCCTGTGTCCTGCCTAGTGGTCTGGAGCAGTAGTGTCAGGATGGGTGGTCAAGTACTCTGGGTTAGGGCAACCACACTGGAACTCAGCCCCACCTCTGAGCCAGCTGCATGACCCTGGCCAGTGACTTCAGTTCTTGATATCTCAGTTTCTTTATCTGCAAGGCTGAGCTAATCACTGCTTTGTAGTCAGAGGTGATATATGTAAAGCATGCATGCGACACACAGTAAGGCCTTGGGAAACATTGGCTATGATGGTGGGTCCAGGTTTGTTTGTTTACAAATGCTGGGCTTGAAATAGAAACATCTGTTTGAATATGATGACTGCGTCCAGTCCTAACTGGGTTACCCTGGGCAAGTAACATAACTCTTCAGAGCCTGGTTCCACACATGTAAAATGGCACTAATTTTACTTCCTTCCCCCAGATCAACGGGGAATATACATGGAAGAGCCTGATCTCTAAATGTGTGTCAAACTATAGTAAGGATAACAGCCTACCAGGCATTGTACTTGATCCCATTTCAACCTTCTAATTTCCATTTATGTGCTTGGGCTGTCTCCACCTGGGCTGTGTCCACCTATGGAGACCCTGTGATCCTGCCCCTGCGAGGCCCCCAGGGGTGGCCCAGAGGAAAATGAGTGGGAGGACTGGGGAGTCGGGGGGAGATGTTTTGTCAAGCTGGAACAGCGAGAGGGAGTTAGACCACAGAGGGAACAGGTGGTGGGCAGGCATGGTGGGAGGCCAGGAGCAGCCAGAAAGGACAACATCTGGAAAAGGGCTGGAGGCCCTGGAGGCCTGAGTCAGGGGAGTATTCAGCCCTGGTCTTGGTAGAGTGAGCGTTCTGCTGTTAGAGCTGGTGGGAGGCAGGAGGAGATGGCCAGCCCCTCAGGCCAGGGCAATGGAAGAGTCCTGGGACCCCAAGACTTGAAGGAGAACTGCTCCCATGGGGAACTGCAAGTTCCAGCAGGGACATCAGGATGGAAGGGCAGCCCTAAGACCAGAGTAGAGAAGCATCCAGAGTAAGGCCATCTGCTCCATCCCACTGTCTCTGAACCTCACCCCGAACCATCCCAGGATGTTAAGAAGACTTCTCATCTTCAGGGACCACCAGAATAGGAGATTCCACAGCCTGCCACCCCACCCTGCTGGAAGTTCTTCCTGATGTCTAATCGGCTACAGCACTAACTCATTTCCTTTCCTCAGTTCTTGGGAAGCAGCTGCTGAGATTCCAGCCTCTCACCCTGAGGCCTGACCTCACCCTCAGAGCAGATGCTTTGAGCAGGTGGGAAACAGGGAGGGGAGGAGACTTCTTGTCGAAGGTCCTGAGATACAAGAGGCAGAATCAGGACTAGAACTCAGGCCTCCCAAATCCTGGCCTTTGCCAGTGAGCACAAGACCCAGGAATGGACTCAGATGACCGACTCCTTGATGTGCCCTGGCCTCCCCACAACCTGCCTATGGACCAAAGTCTCCTCGGCCTGCTCAAGGGCAGGTAGACAGGGCAGAGCAGGAAAGTGTGGGTGACTCTGGGCCATTCCCTGGCCTAGCCTTACCAATCATTCTTTCCTGGCCCTGCCTGTCCTCCCCAACTACCCTGTGGGGTGGTCTCTGGGGTAATACTGTTGTGAGCCCTTACCGCGCCATGAAACAGGCTGTCACTGCTACCACCTGGATGAGCCTCTGCAGCTCCCAGGGGTCCTCACTCAAAAGTTGACCAGTGCCCTCCAGATATTCTGGGGCAGGAGCCAGTAAGGAAGGTAGGCAGGGCAGGGGTCCCTGGAAGGGGAGAGAGGGGAGCGCCAGGCAGAGATCTGATAAGAGCAGGCCCTGGCTCTGGGACTCTTTTTAGGCTCTTCCCTGCACAGGATTCTTTAAAGATTTATTATTCCCATTTGACAGACCAGAGATAGAGGCCCAAAACATTTGTGTGCTTTGCCCAAGGTTGCTCAGGTTTGTCTTCGAGCAGTACAGGGTCTAAAACAAAAGGCCCCTGCTCCCAGTCCAGTGCTCTCTATACCAGGGCTTCCAGAGGTAGATTCTCCACCCCCAGGTAAAGGGCATTTTTATGGTTCCCTGCAACAGACTCTGCCCCTTGGGCCCTTACCTGATGGGAGATGGGAGTTAGTTAAGGAGCCCCTGAGTGTGTCCTGCCCTTGGCTTCTCCTAGGTCTCCTGTGGGCCCAGCCAGCGATGCCAGGGAGGAGAGGGCCCCTCTGTCTATTCTGAGTGGTGCTGGTGCATGGGTTGCTCCATCTCAGTGTTTGTGTGGCTGCTGCCATGGATTGAGTCCCGAGCTTTGCACAGAGATAGTTCCCCTGTCATAGGCAGTAGCCTGAACTCTGGGAAAGATGCGTTTTGGTTGCTCAGAGCCACTGGCGGGCAGTGAAAATGAACCTATAAAACGCTCTCCTGCTAGACCTAGAGAATGTCCAGCGGCAGCAGCGGCAGCAGCAGCGGAGGTAGCAGCAGCAATGACACATCTTCATAGCCTGAGGGCAGGTGCATCAGGGCCCTTTCAAGTCCAGTCTAAGTGATGGACCTTCCTGCTCAGCCCTGGGCTGTCCCTTCATAAAGCTATACCACCCAGGGGCAGTCAGTCTATCACAGGCTGTTGGAAAACCCTCTAGTGCAAGCCCTTCATCCTATCAATGAGGCAATGAAGGCCCAGAAAGGCTATGTGATTTGCCCGAGTTCACACAGCCAGCTGGGGGCAGTGCCAGTTCTAGAGCCTGATCCCCTGGCTCCCCTCCTCGGACTGTTGCACTATACTGTGCACTGCTGCTACCTCCCTCTTCCAACCTCCAGCGAGAAAGGACCATCCCCAGACTCATGCCCCTGTGGCAGCTTCTTTCTGGCAGTGACCCTGAGTATTGAGGGCATTCAAAGGGGTGAGCACAGGCAGGACCACAGGCTGGTACCCTGGCACTCTGGGCTAGGCAGTAGATGCTCCCCAATCCCCACTGCATGCTCAGGAGCTCCCTTTGACAGGATCGAAGAAGCCTCCCTGCCTGGTGGGAGCCTGGGGGGCCCTTAGCTGTGGCACGGGAGGTCTGAACCCATCCCAGTGTGGACTGGACTGGGTTCTTTCTCCACCTCACTGCTACACTCAGGGTTCACTGTACCTCCGGGTACACAAGGCCCCTCCTACTCTCCCCCTCCTTGAACCCAGAGAAAGCCCACAAATACAGGATCACCTGAGAATACAACCAAATTCCCCAGCGCCTCCTCATACGTAGCCACCAGCACCCTGAATACACACTATGCTGACCTCCGGGTCCCCAGTCAGCCTGCGAGTCAAGCTGGCCTCCAGACTAAGGAGCCAGTATGCAGCTGCCATGCCCCAGGTATGGGAGGCATGGGGAGGTATTGCTTCTGCTTCCAGCCTGCAGTGTGGCCTTGGGGACAGTTGCATCCCTCTGTGGGTCTCAGCTCCTTAATCTATAAAATGAAGGGGTTGGACAATCAGCTGTTTTCAAATGGGATTCCACAGAGCATTACTAGTTCCATGGAGGAGGCTTGGAGATCAGCTGGTAGGGGCTGTCGTGTGGAATTCTTAGACCTTATGCTACCTCAAACAGAAGATCCACTTTTCAGTTTTATACAGTGGATGCCACATAAAATTTAATTTGAACAAAAGAGGCAGCTGCTACAAAGAACTTGAAAATTACTGACCTGGGTGAGTGCTAACATTCCTTCTATTTAATGATGCCTCTTATACATGTAAAAAGGCCTGGGAGATCCCTATTAGACCAGAATCAAAACAGTTCTTTGTTTATTCGTTCATTCATTCATTAACTTATTCAGTCATCAAACACTTTAAGAACTGTGAATTCCCACTATTGCCAAGCAAATAATATTTGATCGTCTGGGAACTTGCTGCCTCAGTTTCTCCCTGTGTCTGTGCATTCCCTCTCTGCCACCACTGGGGTGGTGACACAGTTCGGGACTGGTCCCTAATGGGGGCTCCCTGGACAGTCTTGAATTGCTTCCCCATCAGAAGAGCCAGCCTCAATCTGGTGCTGCTGAGGTCTCTGCTTGGCTGACAAAGCTGGGGTTCCCGGTAGTGGCTTCCTTTGTGCCTGCCCCACCAGCACCCTGCCCACCTGGCCGGGCACAGTCCACCCCCATTGTTGCTATACCAAGAGGAAGCTGTTTGGCCAAAACAAGACACTTAAGCTAAGTGGCCATTGTGACATCAGTTGGCCTTCCTGCCCAGCAAACCAGCCTGGAGCCCTGTACGCATACTCCCACACTTTTACCAAGTCAAAGAGGACAAGCCAGGGGAAGGCAGGGCCAGGTGTGCTGGGTGGAAGGCTGCTCAGCACCAGAGACAACAAGAAACTGAAGCCTCAGGTGAGGGGCCGGCCCGTGGCTCACTTGGGAGAGTGCGGTGCTGATAACACCCAAGCCATGGGTTTGGATCCCTATATAGGGATGGCCGGTTAGCTCACTTGGGAAAGCGTGGTGCTGACAACACCAAGTCAAGGGTTAAGATCCCCTTACTGGTCATCTTTTTCTTTCTTTTTTTTTTTTTTTTTGTCTTTTTGTCTTTTTTCGTGACCGGCAACGGATCGCAACCCTCAGTGTCGCGCCCGTACTGGACCGGGACCGGCCACGGGATCGCAACCCTCGGTGTTGCTCCCGCGCCTCGCTCAGCCAGTGAGCGGCCGGTCTGTATGTGGGATCCGAACCCTCGGGGGAGCGCCGCCGCGCTTCCCAAGCGGCGCACTGTAGCAGTGCGCCACCGGGCCGGCCCACTGGTCATCTTTTTCTAAAAAAGAAAAAAAGAAGCCTCAGGCGAGGGCTGCATGTGTGCAGGCGAGTGCCTGCAGATTGGGGCTGGGAGACAGCAGAGTGACCTGAGCCTCCTGGTCTGCCATCTTGGGAACCTTCTCAGCCCCCTCTGGGGAGAGAGCCCATCCTGTACCAGTCCTGGGGCCTCCAAGCCATTCTTACTAGTTCATAGCATCTGTGGTCTTGGGCTGATCTGGAACCTGCCCCACTTTAAGAAGATCCAGTAGGGGCTGGCCGGTTAGCTTGGTTGGTTAGAGTGTGGTGCTGATAACACCAAGGTGTAGGGTTCGATCCCTGTACTGGCCAGCCACCAAAAAAAAAAAAAAAGAAGACCCGGTGTTAGAAAATCCACTCTACAAAGGCTTTTTGCTTTATCAGTGGGTCTACTTCAGTCTTTCTGTAATTAACACTGTACTTCTCTAAGCATTAAAAATGTGACCCATTTTGTAAAGCACAAAATATGCACTCTTTTTCAAGAACAAATGCACTTGTCCGATATGGCACATTTGTGGCCCCCTTCCGTATGAGGTGCTTCAAAAAATTCATGGAAAGATATGTATATCTTCTAATTCTATTTTTCCATGAACTTTTTGAAATATCCTTGAATAGTTCCAGAAACTGTCATGGAACCAGAAAGGGGCCTCATGGGGCAATTTGTCCAACCCTCTTCTTTGGTAGTTAGGGAAACTGAGGCACAGAGAGAAGACATTGGTCCACATTTTTATAGGAGCCTGGACTAGACCTTAGGTGATGATGATGATGATGATGATAATCTTAACACTCTGTGAATACATCTCTATCTCTATCTATCTATGCCAGATGCTATTCTAAATCAGCCTTACTATGTGAGAGACACTATTCTAAGACTCCTTGAAGTAGGTACTTTTATCATTCCATATTACAGATGAAGAAACTAAGGTACCAAAAGTTTAAAGAGACTTGCCCAAAGTCACAGCTGACCTGGAACTTGGTCAGTTCTCTGTCCACCACAACTTGCAGCTTTTATTTTGAATATGGAGAAGCTGAGAGCCTTCTCCTCCCCACTTGCAAGATCCCTCTGAAAACCCAGCAGCTGCCACAGGGATGTCATCAGGCTTAAGCCCACTGACTGCCATCTTCCTCACTATTTTTTGGAGTTGATGGGGAAAAACCACAATGCAACTCTGCAATAAAGCCCTCAAGAAGAAACCAGGGCCTTAGATGACCGGTTTCTGCCAGCTCACTCCTATTTCATTAATCTTAAAAAATCTGCTACAGATAAGATTAAGAGCTGCAGCTATAGCCCTCCCTGCCCCCATCTCAGGCTCACTATCTTGGGGGTTCTGCCTTAAACAGAGGGGTAAATTTTCAAACCTTAAATAAGGATGTAAAGGGTTCAGTTCTTCCATTGCAACATAAGTACGGACAGTCTGCCTTCCAGAATGAACATGGCACCTACCATACCTTTGACACTTAATTCATAAATTAATTGTGAGTCCCCATTTCCCCCTCAACAATGAAAAGTCTGCTCTACATCCTGTGCCCCTTCAGCAACCTTCCATGTTGGTCCCTGACTCTGGAGAGATGAGCTTCCAAGGTGGGCAACCCTATCACACTGCCCCGGCATGGGCCCTACCACCCACCTCCAGTGTGAGCACTGCCACCCTTTGGATAACTCAGCCCCTCTCACCCTTTGTGTTTAGGGACCATCAAGTTTAGGCTCCCAGCAAGTTACCAAAGAGCACACCCACGGCTGTGACTGTGGGTTCACCTTCCCCACGCCCCAGACAAAACTCTATCCTGCCCTATGCATCACCCTTTCTGTTCAACACAGTCTCAGAATGAGCCCCAGAGGCCTAGGGCCGAGTGACCTTGGTGAGATCGGACATAAACACAGGGGATCAGAGCAGAGGGTAAGAGAAAGAAAAGTCTAGAGGGAGCTGCAATAATGGTGGGAAAAATGATGGTAAAGTTTGCAGAAACACATCTGCAGTTCAGAATGGACCACAAGCCAACCATATTCCACAACATAGGATGAGCTGATCTCTCTCAAACCCAGTGCTGACCCATCCTTCCCAGAGTCCCAGATTCTACCATATGAGTACAGTTCAAAAAATGTGGAGAGGAGCAGGAAATAAGACCTAAGGAGAAGTTAGAATACAAGAGGAATTTCCCAGAAAAAAAGAAAGCGTGGCACAGTCAAACAGAATTTTTAGGTGCCTCCACATGTGTGTGACTGGTTTTTCCACAGAGGCTAGTCTAGCTGCTCTCTACCACCCCAAAGAGCAGAAGAGGAGGAAAGGAAACTGAGTTGTAGCAGAAGGAATTGGGGTTAGACATAAGGAGGCACTTCCCAAGCATGAAAGTTATTAAGCACAAAAATAAGTGACCGAGGGTGATTGAAAAATCCTCTTGAAAATCTTAAATGCACACAGTCACATCTTTCTGAGAAGGCTGAGGAGTCTAAAGAGGGGGTTAAACAAGATGACTTTGAAGACCAGTTTGAATGCTTTTAATTCTCAAACCAGCAAAAATTAGATTAGATTAAACTAAATTAGATTAGATTCTCAACCAGCAAAGCTAGCTATCTAACAGCACAGCTGTCCTGGCTGACGTGGTCACAGGCCACAGATCAGGGACACAGGATTCAGTCACACAGCCTTTGGGCACTGACTAACCAGACCCCAAGTCCCATCACCCTCTCCTGCCAGGGGCTCCTTCTAGGAACCATGATAAAAGGACGCCAAGAGATCTTGGTCCCAAGTAGTTTCAAACTAGAAAAGGCACATTCAATTTCCCCCCAAACCTGAGGCGCCCAGGTGGCAGTGCCCTCCCCCAACCTGTCTCCCAGCCCTGTCCCTGCTCCCTCAGGGTCGGGAGGACTCACTCACCCGGGAGCTGTCCCTCTCCATGGTCTCGGAGGGATGAGTCTTCCAGGCTCAGCTGATGTCAAGGGGAAGAGCCATGTTGGCCCCTGGCTTCCCTGGGCATGTGGGGAAAAGGGAGCTGGAGGGCTGAGGGCCGGCCCCCTCCATATGGGGCGGGGAAGACGGCTGGGATGTGTGAGGTAATCCCAGGTATAAACAACACGGAACTTGCCAGACCTGTCCCTCCGCCCCTAGTCCCAGGCCATCCCAGTTACTCAGGGAAGGGAGTGTGAAGCTACCTTTACTCCTGAAACTGCCCCACAGAGGCAGCTGTGGGGAGCCCAGGGCTCCAGAGTGACACTTTCAGAGGGGTATTCTGAGAGGAAGGGCCGAGGCCCTGTTGACCTGAGCCCCTGACCAGATGCTCCGAAGCCCTCTGAGGTATGATCCTGTTCCCCTAGGGGATGTCCAAGGTCAGGGACAAAGCCCCACCAAGAGCAGGACAGCGTGAACCTTCATCTCCAAGGACTATGTGTCTAAATCCCAAATCAGTGCTTGGGGTCTGACACATTTTTTTTTCCTGAACTCTGTTTCTTTCTATGAAAACTCTTAACAAAGAAATTAAAATCAAATGAGCTCTAATTATGCGAGTAATGAATTGCCTCTATTGAAAGCAATAAAATGTTATGAAGCAACACATCAAAGTCAACTAAAATAAAACATAAATATCTGAGTGTCAACCGTTCCAAGAAATATTGGGCTGACTCATGATCCCATACCTGTGCCCCATTCCGATCCTTAGAGATGTTAAATAAAAATTACAGGAGGCCATTGTTTCAGACTAAGTTCATATAGTAGCCCCCAAAAGCCCAGACTGAAAATCAAAACGGAGTCACCTCTGCTAAGTCCCACATCACTTAGTTTGTGATCTGACCTTCCAAGAAGTCAAGAGAAAGAGATCACAGCCAGTTTCCCAAACAGGCCTGTTTAAATCCTCGGTCGGTATGATAATGAAGTTCCCTCAGCTTTAATTCTTACACGAAAGAGCCTGAAGTAACTAGTTAACCAGTTATTTTCCTATTGTTCTGTCTCCTTGTTCCCACCTTATAAGGAAAGTAAATTTGAAATGACCAATCCTCTTTTCATCCTTTGTTTCTGCTTTCTGCAGCCTTTTTCTGTCTATAAAATCTTCGTTATTTGTGATAGACTTTGGGCATTTCTCTGACTCTTTGTCTGATGGTGTCTCCTGGGTTGATCCTTACATTTGGCTCCCAATAAACTTTACAAAATTATTTCTGCCTCATCAGCTTTAATTTTGGTTGACAGCATCAAAAGAAATAGAGGAAGAGCAACTGTGAAAGGGGTGCTTAGCACCCCAAAACCCAACAGAGCTGCTGCTGAAAACTGCAAAGAGAGGAGTTTTAGACGAGCACTAGGGAGAACTTAACTGACTGTGAGCATTTGGGGGTAGGAAGATTTTAGAGTTTGAAGGAAGCTCAGAGATCATCTAGTGGTTCAATCTTTTCATTTTACAGATGAAGAGACAGAGGGCCAGAGAGGCAAAGGAATCTGCGCAAGTCACAAGTAGCAAACAGCAGCGATAGTAATAATAAGGTGCTAGGTGGCCTACGAAATGCTTTACATGTATCTTTCATGCATTCATTCCTCAAATATTTATTGAGTGCCTCTTATGTGCCTGGCACTGAGATAGGGTGACCCCCACTTTCATAACATACGCAATTCACTTCTGTGAAACTGCTTGCTGTGTGACAAGATAGATTCATTAAGTTTAAATAGTGTTTGAATTGCTTAAAATGCTAGTGTTTAAAAATCCCCCTCGGCTCTTCAGCCCCTCTCCCCCCCCTTGATAGAAGTTAAAAGCTAAATATTAGCCTGCCTTTGCTATTTCACGCCTATGCTATCCCTGACTGATAAAACCAAGAGCTGTATCTGGATGTATCTAGACAACCTAAGAAGGAAACTGCCTTATGAAAGTTTTTGCCATCCCTAAGTGATTAACTGGCTTGTTTCAGCTTCTGTTATCAGCTTGCGCTAGGCCACCCCAAACCCCCTCCTCTCACCAGAAGGATATGTGTGTATGTGTGTAACTATATGATAACTGTGTGTGACTATATGATTTTTTGCCTGTGTGACTATGTGCCTTTAAAAGACCCCTTAAACTTAAACTCAGGGCTGCTTCCTTCCAAGACTTTCTTGGAGGAACAGTCGCCGGCTGGCCAATAAAACCCCCCTTTTAAATTCTCAATTGGGTGTTCTGGTTCCTTTTCCATGCAGCAGCCTCACAACAGCACTGTTCTAGGGGACACAGTGAACAAAATAGGCAAAGACCCTTGCCCCATGGCACTAGCATTTGGAGGAGGGGCAGGTGAAAATCAATAAATCAATTATTATGCAGTATATTCGAAAGTGAGAAACGCTATTGAGTGATAACTAAAAGAATCTGCTCTGACCAAGTCAGCTAAATTGTTGCACCTTGGGAGATCTGGGTAAGTCAGTAGTCATATCCACCTGCCTTGGAAGATGTTCTCATAAGACCATTTTTACTTGAAAGCAGGCTTCATGGCACCAAAAAGCCATAAAGTAATTTAGAATGCTTCTTATAACCCTTATGCAACCTAGTAACAATCCCAAGTCTATGTCATGTACAACCACTAGAAAACCAGATGAAGTAATTAGCAGCGACCATTTCTCTCTCTCTTTCCTTTGGCCCTTCACCCTTCTTGTGATTATAATTTTAAGCTATCTTGGCCCTCTTGGGAACACATTTCTCAGGGTGGCCTGATCTATGTGTCTCGCTAGTTGCAATCTTAATATTTGCCCAATAAATCCTTGCTATATATATTTGGCCTCAATTTCTTTTTAGATACACAAGAGAAAAATAAGGCAGGGAAGAAATTGTAGGGACCAGGGAAAAACTTCCTCTTTCCTCACTGGAAAATCACTGACAAATTCAAATTAATAATAAGAAAAGACATAAATTTTATTACTTTAACATGCTGGGTGGGGTGGGGGGGGGCAATGCACGGGAGAATCACAAGAGAGTAATTTCCCAATTTCCCAGGAATCCAGTAGGAGTGCAAAGCTTATATATCAGTGTTCATGAGAAAGAGGAGGTGGGGGAGGTACAGGCCCCAGAACAATGGCCTGAGTCCAGGTTTCTCTGGAGCTCCAGAGCACTCCATGGGAATCGGCATCACAGGTGAAAGAAGGAAGTCAGAAGGTAAAGTTAAGCAGAGAGTGTCTTGTTATGCAGATGAAAATATCTCAGGTAACCTAGCAGCCGCCTTCAGAAAGAATGGACAGTCGCTGAAGGAGGGCCTCAGAGGAAGCCTGGCTATTTACCAATTCTTCTCAGATTTAAATTTCTTTCCACAAAAAACCGTCTTCTAGCTAATCTTGTTTTTCCAATTTCTGAATTAATCACCTTGAAATAAGTCAAAGACGTAATATTTTGGGCTAAAATATTTTGCTTTCCCATAGGATCAAGAAGGCTGAGGACACAGAGTCACAGTCTGAAACAGGATGGTCAGGGAGGGCCTCTCCAAGGTGACATCTGAGCAAAGCCTTAAAGGAAGTGACTGCTCTTCCCCATTTACGTTCAAGAAAACAGAAGCCTCCAGCTCAGAGTGAAACCATCTGCTGCAGCTTAGGGAGTCTTGAGGGAAGTCTAATCCAGAGGCAGGAGGATGAAGGAGAGAGTCTCTGCAGGGTGCAAGCAGGGACCCTAGGGTTCTCCGATCTTGGGTTATTTCCAGGTGCCACTGCAGGCCCAGGCCACTACCCCTTCCTGCCCTCCACCAGCGCACTGAGGGACCCTCCCATGGTTCATCTGGTCCTGAGGAGAGGCCTGCATTGTGTCCTCAGCTCCTCCTCTTCCCTCTCCCCTAGGAAGGCATCCAGCCCCACTCTGGCCACCAGGGAGCTACGAGGCTGCCACTGAACCTTGGCATTCATAGGCCAGACTTGAGGGTCCCACTCCATCCCCCAGGCAGGCCACAGGCCTCTAAAGATCACCTTCCCAAAGGTTCCACCAACCTCTAGAAAGATCTCAGGCTTAAGGCTCTAGGCCAGTCAGGAGGAATGATCCTGATGCTGAGATAAAGGCCAGCTATGGGAACTTGGAGGTCTATAGAGTCACCATCCAGTGGTAACACATCCAGCCAAAGTATGTGCCTAGCACTGGGCACTGGGTAGGCTCTGAAGGAATGTCAGTTTTATTTATTGTTTTATCTACTTATTTATTAATATTATTAATTTTTTACATTCTTTTTTTTTTTTTTCCTTTTTGTCTTTTTTACTGACCGGTAACGGGATCGCAACCCTAGGTGTTGTGCCCGCACTGCGCTCAGCCAGTGAGCGGGAACCGGTCTCCACATGGGATCCGAACCCGAGGCGCTCCCAAGCGGCGCACTCTCCAGTGTGCCACGGGGCCGGCCCAGGTTACCTGTACATTCTGAGGGGAATTAGGATCATATGTACGAACTTGGAGGTCTATAGAGTCACCATCCAGTGGTAACACATCCAGCCAAAGTATGTGCCTAGCACTGGGCACTGGGTAGGCTCTGAAGGAATGTCAGTTTTATTTATTGTTTTATCTACTTATTTATTAATATTATTAATTTTTTACATTCTTTTTTTTTTTTTTCCTTTTTGTCTTTTTTACTGACCGGTAACGGGATCGCAACCCTAGGTGTTGTGCCCGCACTGCGCTCAGCCAGTGAGCGGGAACCGGTCTCCATATGGGATCCGAACCCTCAGCGGGAGCGCCACTGCGCTCCCAAGCAGCGCACTCTCCAGTGCGCCACCGGGCCGGCCCTAATTTTTTACATTCTAATATGTTGTTGCAGAGCAGTTGGTGGGGAGGGAAATAAGGTGGGAGGAGGACAAAGGAAGGAGGCACTCCCCTCATTCCTGCAGGAGAGACCAGGGGGCTTATAGAAGTGGCTTGGTTGCTGCTGGGCCGGATGCAGACATCAGGGGCTTGTGGGTGAAGCCCTCAGCCACCCACTACACCCGCTCCGGTGGGGGTGCCCCACTGAGCCCAGGGTGTTCAGCTCAGTGGTTGTTGCTGGGCTGGTTGTGGATGTTGTGGGGCCATGGCTGAGGCCCATGACCCTCCCCCCTCTCCCTGGCTTGGGAGCCCAGGGGTCTTCTGATACTTCCAGGTTTTATAGTGGTGTTATACCTTCACTAGTTAATGCCAAACTCTGTCTCTGATCTGTGGGTATTTTATTTTTTCTTTCAGTTCTGTGTTGGATTATTTGCTGTTCCCACCACTTAAACTCTGCACTGCAACTAACTTGTTGTCGTTTGCTTACTTCTAAGATGGAGGAACTTCCTGTGGGGACCAGCATTTGAGCCCTGTGGTTGAGCTAAATTGCTGCTTTGTTGCTGATTCTCTGGGGAAGGCTTTTTGTGCAGCTCAGGTTTTAATTGTTGACTTTGTATGTACTTCCAGGTCTTGTGAGGTCTGGTACACACCTGGGTTGTATGGAAACTCTGATCTGGGCCTGATCTTTTCAGCAAATTGCACCCCCTGCAGTTCTATATTCCTGACCAGTCTACACAGAGTGGGCCTGCACTGATTGGAGGGCAGATCAGCAGTCCATGCTGCGCCCTGATGTTCCCCAGGTGGCCCATCTCCCCCACCCCACACTCCAAACACTTCCCATGTGATGGGCCACGTGCCAATCCCTTGCAATGACTTACCAGCCTCTGAGTGGCTCCTTTTTTGAGTTGTCTGTGGCTCCTCGGTCCTATGTGGGTCCACAGGAACGCTGTTAGTGGTCTTGCTGGCCTGGAGGCTACCAAGGCCCTCTTCTCCCCTGCAGCCTCCAAGCAACTTCATATGAAGGTCACAGCTGTGGCTTTTGCCAGCTCTTGCTCCGTACACTCAGCAGCTCCAGCCTTGAAGTAGCCAGCACTCAAAATGGTGGGAGTGATCCTTTCTTTCTCTCATTGTAGCTTCTCCCACCTTCATGAACTCTGTAGGTCTCTGTTCCTCTTCCCCTGAGCTCTAGCAGCCTCAGCTTGGCTGTCGTTGCTTTTTAATAGTTGTAAATTGGTTAATTTGTGGGAGAGAGTGAAGCTGGGGACTGCGTATTCCACCATTTTGACCAGAAGTCAGTTTTATTTCTTGCTCTTTTCCTTGGTTTTGGTAACCAAAAGAATCTGCTCTGGGGCCGGCCCGGTGGTGCACTGGATAGTGCGCCGCTTGGGAAGCGCGGCGGCGCTCCTGCCCGAGGGTTCGGATCCCACATACAGACCGGTTCCCGCTCACTGGCTGAGCGAGGCG
>NW_007729105.1:41275-124887 GCF_000696425.1 Galeopterus variegatus
AAAAAAAAAAAAAAAAAAAAAAAAAAAAAAAAAAAAAAAAAAAAAGAATCTGCTCTGACCAAATCATCTAAATTATAGTGCCTTGGGATAAGTCAGTAACCATGTCCACCTGTCTTGAAAAATGTTATCATAAGACCATTTTACTTAAAAGCAGCCATAATGGCACCAGGAAGCCATAAAATAACCTAAGATGCTTCTTGTAAACCTTGCCCTAGAGCCCTGCATGTAGCTTGTAACCTAATCACAACCCCCAATCTATAAGTCATGTACAACCAATAGAAAAACCAATGAAATGATTAGGAGGATTGTCCTTCTACCTCTCTTTTGATTTCTCCCCCTTCTTGATTATAAAATGCTAAGCTCTCTTGGTTCTCTTCAGGACACATTTCTCAGGGCGGCTTTGTTATCAGATTAGGACCTTGGGTCCCAAAGTCATAGAAATGAACAACACACCCAGCAGTAAAGCAATCAATGCCTTGTTAAAAGAGGAGATAGACTTATGCATAAGGGAGTTAGCTACAGAGAAGCTAGCTGCTCGAGGGGAGCTGTTCAGGAACCTTTAAAGGGAACAGGGGTGAGGGGTGCAGGTCAGCATCATCACTCTGTGCCTCTGGAGGTGGTTCATTCTGTTCTTCCTGGTTGCATCATGGGCACATGCTCAGTTAGCCCAAGCTGGTGGTGGTGTTCATTATCATCACCCCAGGAGGGTCATCGTAGCAGTCACCTTGAAGGTTTGTGTGCATGCAGGAACTCCTAAAGGGGTCTTAAAGTTAATCTGTAACTTAATTTTACAATTATGGAGAAAGAAAGAACAGGTAGATAATAATATATTTTAAAGAAAGCTAACAGTTATATTTTAACAAGCCTTGGGGAAGTGGTTTTGCAACTCAGTGATTATCTGTTGCCCTCTTATTTCAGTTTATTCTATCAGGGTGAGCCATGGGGTAATCATGCGCCCTGGGGGTCTCATGACCGAGGAGTGGAAAAATAACAAAATGTCCTCTGCAGGGAAAATGGAATCAGTTTGGTTCACAGGCCTAGCCCTATTCTGTCTCAGCCTGATGTGTTTCCCCAGTTGAAATCACCATATTGGCTCAATAAATCTTTGCTGCATGTATTTGGCCTCAGTTTCTTTTTTAGATCAACATTTTCCATCAGAGACTCAAGTTGGCCTGTCCCAGAGTCCTTGCTGACCAAGCCATCTGACTCGTGTGAAATCCCCACCAGCATCAGTCAAGTTCAGTAAGTATTAACTGCTCAGCACCAGGACCTGCAGTAGCTGCTGGGGGTGGCATGGGCGCTAGAGTGGCAAAGAACAGAAAGGTAGGGACTCTTCCTGGGAGAACACACAGTATATGTGTTGGGGGGACACCGAGGCATCAAATTCTTTGCTAATAGTTTTCCTACTGCCAGAGGGGAAGGCACTGGGGTGGCACAAGACCTAGACCCTTCCCCAACAGAGCTGGCCTTGGAGCCTGCCCCTGCCCTTGACTTCCATGCCTGACCCTGGCCTGGCTCTGCCCTTTCCCAGCTCCCTTCTTCCAGTCTCCTTGCCCTCCTGCTTGCTGCACAATCCCAGCCTCCCTCGACTGCTCCCTTTCCTTTTGCCTCTCTCCCTCCGGCCTTGGTCCCTGCCTTCCTCCCTCCAGCTTACTGGTTGCTTTCTGGAAAGATGCCTGCCAGGCCCACCCTTGGCTCCTCTCTACCCAAAGGCTATCAGCAGCAACTGGGACCCACATCCTCCCCATCCCAGTGGGAACCCCAGGCCAGCTACCAGGCCCATTCATGTCATACCTTGGTCATTTCCTACCTCCGGGTCATTTCCATCTGGGGTGGAGGAGGTTTTACATAAAAAACAGATCAACATGCAAGCAAGTACATGCCTCACTACTGTTTTGAGACTAAAGTCTCAGCTATCCCCTTTCATGGCTGCTCCAGCTGACGCTACCTAGGAGATTTGGGAGATCCTTCCTGAGGCTCTAGCCTGAGACACAGGGCCCCAAGCTTTCTATTCCCAGCCTTGCTAGCTTCTCCTTAATTTCCACCTTAGCCATGCTCCTCTTTCCTGAGTCCTCCATCAACCTCACTCCTGAATTACTTTCCCAACTCCCTCCCTGGAACGTCCAATTACCCTTCCACCCTTTGCACCCTGCTTCTGAGCTTCTTCATCACTCAGGGCAGAACAGGTGGCTGTCCTTGTGGCCTGAAGGCAGCTGGGGCACAGGCCACATACTTAGAGGCCAGGCAGGGCAGAGAGTAGGGGAATTAGTCATCAGGAGACACCCCTGGGCCCAGGACACCTTCCCCTTCCCAGAGTCTGAACCTCCAGTTTCCCAAGCGCAGCTCTCTTCTCAGCCTCAGGCAGATCTCCCCCAGCCTACTCAGCCCTCCCTGGCAGTTCTGGGTCTCTTTGGGCAGTGGTTCTGGCTGCCCCTCTCCCCACCCCAGGCCTGTAGCTGTTGTCCATAGCTGTTGTCTGAGTTCTCCAGATGGATGACTGCTTCTTTCTTCCTGCTTTTCCCTTGGGGATGGACAAGCAGGAGAGGCACTCACCCAGGGTATACAATTTAAGAGGGTGCCCAAATAATCTCATATTTTAATGCAATATTTTATTTTATTTTGGCAGCTGGCGTGTACAGGGATCTGGGCCCTTGACCTTGGTGTTATAACACCGCTCTCTATCAACTCAGCTAACCAGCCAGCCCTTAATGCAATATCCTAAAAAAAATCAACATTAATGCAAAAAGTTGATGATGAACAAAGTATCAAAATTTTAAATAAAGACAGGATTAGATTTCTATCCAGACTTTGTCTTCTTTTTTTATTACTTACAGGTTATCAGGGCCCCATTTTTCCCCTGTGATTGCTCCTTCTAGCCTCTGCAAGCTGCCACCTCACAGTCTTGCAAGGATGGAGAAACATCTGGGCCAACCAAAAGCAAGTGAGGCCTCTTCGCAGGGAGTGAGCCTCTCCTTGCAGAGTAGACCCCAGCCCTAAAGAGCTGCCGTATTCATTGTGAACATTCACCCTGAGTTCTTCCTTTTGCATGAAGTGTTACTTCATTTTGAGTCTTCCATGAATCCACATGGTCTACATATTCTTTGCTGTGGCTGACAGGAGTCCTCAGAGTTAAAACACACCAGTGCCTGTGTGACCATTGCCCAGACACAGACATTGCTACCAATCTATTCTAAGATTCGTTTAATTAACAACGCATCAATGATAAGTATACAATCAAACAAGTTCTGACAAATGTATACACCCTTGTAACCACTATGATATTCAAGATCTAGAACATTCCCATCACCTCAAAAAGTTTTCTCCAGCTTCTTACAGTCAATCCCCATCCCCACCTCTACTCCAGCTCCAGGCAAAGACTGACCCACTTCCTACCGCTAGAGGTTAATTTTCCCTTTTCTAGACTCTCATACAAACCTGCCCTAAGATTTAATGCTGATCCCTGAGTGCAAACCAGCAGGGTCACTGCCCCGGGATTCACAACAGATGCCTGATCAGAAGGCACTCCTGGATATTGAAAGGAGAGGCATGGTGGGGCAGAGGAATTTTTCTTTTCAAACCGAGAGAAGACATCCCATGAGCCCAAATAAAGTCCCTGGTTCCCAGGCGGCCTCTCAGCCAACCCTAAAGAAGGCTACAGGGGACTCTGCTGGCAAAGCAATTCTGTGGTTCCCCATGCTCAGCAGATAATGGTCCTCTCAGCTGGATAAAGAGGAAAGGGGAGGGAGAAAGGACAGGCACACCCAGGAGGGGAAGCCAGAAAATAAATGTGGGCGGGACATATGAGGTTGTCCAGAAGACCCCCAATGAGCCCCCCGACAGCAGATGTGTGGCTCTGAGTCTGGAATCCTGAACCCAGGAGCCACAGCCTTCCTCTTAGTCATGGTGCTGACTGTCCATCTGCGTCTCACTTGGGTTAATAGGGGGCAGAGAGGGACAAAGCCCTGCTCTCCTCCCCATAATTAGCCTTGTTCTCACTGCATCATCAGAGATCAATGATGAGATGGGATGAACTAGGTGAGAAGCCTCGGGGGGACCCCTGGCATTCTCAGCACACGCTGGCCCCGCCCCCTTGAACATGGGCAGAGGAAGTGGACAATGAAGGAGGCTGCCCTTACCCTCCAGGGTCTCCCAGGCCACCCTCTCGGGTGTACCCTGTGCGTCAGCCCTGCCTGCTAGCTGCCTGGCCTTTGCCAGGATGCCTCTGGGGAGCGGAAAGTACCAGTGCCCCATCTGGTACAGTTCTGACTATGTAGGTGCTACCTGTTTCCAAAGAAGGCTTTGACGCAACTGCTCTTCTTTGTGATTGATTCAGACCTGTTTTGTCCGTAGTTCTTAGTTCCCCTCCATGGGGATGCCCAGCAGAAGGCAAATTCCTCTTCTCCACGACTGTCCTCCTCACCCTTGAGGGAGCAGTTCTGTGGCCCTCTGAGTCTGCACTCTCTCACTGGAACACACCCAGTTCCTTCACGTGCTGCTGGGGTGGGAAGTTGCAAGTCCTCTCACCTCGCCCCAGTGAATTTCTCTAAAACAAGGCTCCTCTGCGTCTTTAGAGAAAACCCATCAGTTGTTCACTGGAAATACCACTTGGGCTGCTGCCAACTTTTCTGCAGAAATGAAGCAGCTGCCAATAGACCAGTGACACAATCAGAGAAGCACCGCTTAAGCCCAGTGGGGGCAAACATGAGTCCACCTGCACACAGCTGGCATTAAATATTCACAGAGCAAGGGAGGATGAATGAGTACCTTACTGCTGTGACCAGGAGAATCCCACATTCAGACATGGATGGGTTTGACTTCTCCTGTGATCCCTCTGAGGAGGCTTTCTCGAGGAGGAGGTGAGATTCCAGAAGCTGCAAGACAGACTGATAATAAGACAGCAGCACTCTAGGCTGTCAGGGGAGCTTGCCTGGGAGGAACATTCAGATTGGTGAGTTCCTGGTGGCTTGTAGGACAGACGTTGAGGTCAGATGCTATGGAAATATGGCTCTTCCATGTGCTACCTCTGTGTCCTTGGGCGAGTTACTCACTGTCTCAGAACCTGTTTTCTCATCCATAAAGTGGGGGTAATGGTTCCTCTCAAAAAGTGTATTCATAGGGCTGGCCCAGTGGTGCACTGGAGAGTGCGCCACTTGGGAGCACGGCAGCGCTCCCGCCGAGGGTTTGGATTCCATGTGGAGACCGGTTCCCGCTCACTGGCTGAGCGTGGTGCGGGCGCAACACCGAGGGTTGCGATCCCGTTATCAGTAAGTAAAAAAGACAAAAAGGAAAAAAAAAAGTGTATTCATGTCCATTCAGTGAAATCATTTGTATAACACATTCGACACAAGACCTGGTACATACTGCCCACCAATAAGCAGTAGTAATTATGATATGATTTTATATATAGTCATGGTCTCTTAATGACAGGGATGTGTTCTGAGAAATGAGTCCTTACATAATTTCATCATTGTGTGAACATCGTGGAGTGTGCTTACACGAACCTAGATGGTGTAGCCTGCCACACACCTAGACCATGTGGTATAGCCTATGACTCCTAAGCAACAAGCCTGTGCAGCCTGTTACTGGACTGAATGCTATAGGCAATTGTATCACAATGGTAAGTATTTGTGTATCTAAACTTAGAAAAGGTCCAGTAAAAATACAGTGTTATAATCTTATGGGTCTATCATTGTATATGCCGTCTGTTGACTAGAATGCTGTCATGCAGTGTATGACTGCATATATATATATACACACACACATATATATTTGACTGCATTCAAACGCATACATGCGCACACAGAATTTTGGCTTGAACGACAAATAGTACGTTGAGCAGGAAAGGACAGTATTAAGACACATGCTTTGAATCCAAAGCCCAAAGAGAAGGGTTCTTTGCTGGAGATTTGGTGGAGAAAGCCCTGGGCTAAGACTTGGGACTGGGCTTTTGTTGAGAGGCTGATAATTCTTAGCAGTGCAACATTTTCCCAGGTGACTCCTGGACATCAGCTTTCTCATCCTAAAAAGTAAGATCACTCTCAACTCTGGAGAGACTAGAGGTCTCCAAGTCAAGAGATTTGGCACAAGAGAAGAGAGTTGACAGAAGTAATCAGGTGGTCTGGAGCTCCTTGCCAAGGAGCTGTGAAGCAGAGAATCTGAGAGGGGGAAACAGAGCCACAATTTGAGAGGGAAGAAAATGCTCCCTCAAGGGTTTTCCAGAAAGACAGGAACAGAGGAAAAGCAAAAACAGGTGCAATGTGCAATAAATAACACACATATATTTCATGGATAAAAATAGAAAGAACACCAGGAAATAATAACTCACATTTGCAAAGCACTGGCACATACATTATTTCATTTTGTCCTCAGAACACAATTGCATGTGGTTATGATCACCCTGCCCATTTTGCAACAAGGAAGTAACGATTACAAAGAAACACACTTTCCAGTGTCAATAACTTATAAAGTATCCACGGTTTCTGGGGTTCTAGTCAAGATTGCAGAATAGACAGTTCCCAGCGTCACTCTCTCCCATAAATCAACCAATTTACAACTATAAAAATGTAACATCAGCCAAGCTGGGGCTGCTGGACCTCAGGGGAAGAGGAGGAGAGACCTACAGAGTTCATGAAGGTGTGAGAAACCATGATGAGAGAAAGAAAAAACTGCTCTGAGCGTTTTACACCTCAGCCGCTTTAAGGCTGGAACTGCTGAGTGCATGCAGCAGGAGATGGCAGAAGCCACAGCTGTGCCCTTTGGATGGAGTTGCTTGGAGGTGGCAGGGGAGAAGAGGGCCTTGGTGGCCCCTAGGACAGCAAGACCACTTATAGGGTTCCTGTGGACCCACACAGAAGCGAGGAGCCAGAACAACTGAAAAAAGGGAGCCTTTCAGAGGCTGGTGAGTCATTGCAAGGGACCAGCACATGGCCAGTCCCATGGGAAGTCTTTGGAGCACAGGCGGTGGGTGAGACGGGCCCACCCAGAGAACACTGGGACACAGCAAGGACAGCCAACCCACCCCCAAGTCAGCACAGGACCACTCAGAGGAGACTGGTCGGGAATGCAGAATGGTATGGGGTGCAGTTTGAAGAAAAAACTCAGGCCCAGATCAAAGTTTCTGCACAGCCCAGGTGTACTGGATCTCTGGAGAGCCAGAAATACATATAAGGTCAACCATTAAACTCTGAGCTGCACAAAAAGTCTTCCCTAGGGAAACAGCAGCAAAGCAGCAATTTAGCTCAACCACAGAGCTCAAGTACTGGTTCCCACAGGAAGTTCCCCTGCTTTAGAAGTAAGCAAAGGACAAAAAATTAGTTCTGGCCTACGCACACCACCAGCATATTGGGGCCTGCCTGAGAGCTGGAGGCTTGGAGTCAGGGACCGGATACCCCTCCCACAACCAGGCACACTGCACTAGTGCCTCAGGGTTTGCCCCGGGACCTGAGGCATGGATCTGGGGACCAGACCCCCTCCCACAACCAGGCATACAATGCCAGCACCTTGTGGCCTGCCCAGTGACCTGAGATATGGAGCTGGGTACTGCACCCCCCTCCTACAACCGGGCACACCATGCCAGCACCTCGGGGCCCACCCGGGGACCCAAAGTATGGAGCTGGGGACCAGACACACCCCACAATCAGGCACACTGCCAGCACCCAGGAGCATGCCAAAAACATCACCTCCATGTGGGTGGCTCACCACAGCCATCACAATAACCACGGCTGCCGCAAAATTGGCTAGACACCACAGCCACCATGCAGGAGGTGCGCCGGCCACTGGAGTCCCTTGATCCAAGGAGAGATAAAGGAAAAGAAGAGGATGTTTCTCTCCACAAAGCCCAGTTCAGAGAGACAGTAGAAGCATCTGCTCTATGATAATATTGAGGGACCTGATCACACCTCTCAGCATTGGACAGATCATCTAGGCAACAAATTAACAGAATAATCATTATTCTTTCAGGAGAGAAGAAATCTAGAGTTATGAGTGGTGGGAGGGGGGAGGGAATGGGGGAAAGGGAGAGATTGGACAAGGGGCATAAAGAATAATTATGATTTGTAACAATATATATGCTAGTAATATTGATTTGATCAACATATCTCAATGTTGAACCCCCAATATAGGTATAATCAATTTTGATTCAATAAATAAATTTTTTTAAAAAAAGTATCCACATTTTCTGCCTGCACATCTATGTTCTTACCATGACAGTGTCAGGTGTAATGGGTCATTATATTAAAATTTTTTTTTTAGGGCCAGCCCGGTGGTGCACTGGAGAGTGAGCTGCTTGGGAGCGCTGCTGCGCTCCCGCCGAGGGTTTGGATCCCATGTGGAGACCAGTTCCTGCTCACTGGCTGAGTGCGGTGCAGATGCAACACCGAGGGTTGCGATCCCGTTACCAGTCAGTAAAAAAGACAAAAAGGAAAAAAAAAATTTTTTTTTACTATCAATCTACTGTTTTTATGATAAATTTTAAAATGTTAAATTTGTACGTTCAAATTAGAACCTTCATCTATTCTCTTTACAACTCGGAAGACTTGAAAAGGAATACTTTATTTTGATGCCATTCTTCTCCTAGGTTCATTTCGCAGCTGCTTCAGATGTGTTTTTATCAGAGCAGGTGATAGTGTGAAGTCACTGAAGGTGAACTCCTGTAGGTCCCCAGATTAATCATGTTGTGTTTTGGCAACTGTCACCCAAAGACAGACATTTACATTGTTTGCTCAGTGAAAGGGAAATGTTATGCATTTTGAATTTTCTGCTTTTCAAATGTGAATCATTAAAAAAGATACAAAGTTCCCAGACTTTAAACCTGATTAACGTGATAAACTTTAGATATTTGAGCATACAGCTACATTATTCTATTTCTCCTCTAGGTTATTCAGTTTGGAAAGAAAACATGAGCCTTTCTGCCTTTTCAGCTCTCAAAAGACTTCTCGTTTAGAACAAATTCATCTAATGGAATATGATTTTTTTTTTCTTTTCTGTGCACATAGAGAAGCTGAATGGACTCTTTGGTCATTTCTTAGCCCAAGTGTTTATATTCTTGCTCTAGTTCTCTGGAGGAGCCTGTTCAATCAGCATCCTTTGACCAGATTCAATCCAATTCAAACTGGGTAAGGAAGTTTATATACACTGAGTCAGACCCATAGGCAAACAGGACCAGGAGGCTGTCTCCAGCAGAAGTACCCAGGGACATTTAGTGATATTTTCCAGCATGATATTAAGACCTGAAATATCACATTTGCAAAGCACTTTCTCTTCCTTTATCTCATCTGGCCCTTAGGACAACCCTCCAAGGCAGACAGGATACAACATTCTTGCTAAAACCCAGAAAGTCTTGACAACTTGCTCAAAGTCCCAGGATGGGTGGCTTGACTGAGCCTGGCTGCAGATGAAGTCCCTCACAGCTGTGTACTTCACAATGTTAGTGATACATTCTAAACAGCCTCAGAGTCCCTTTAAAACTATGATCAATATAAAATTCATAAAGATATGAACACTTCCCTTGGACCTGTCTCTATTTCCAACTGATAGCACTTCTTAGGAACAACCTATTATGACCGAGGCTTAGCCCTGGCTTGGCTATTTCTCAGAAATGGAACCTTGGCCATTCATTTCACTTCAGTCCTCTCAACTGTGATCCGGCAAAGCTATGTCTGTTCTGCCTGCCCCTTAGAGATCAAATGATATCATGAGATGCCTCTTGGGAAACACCGAGGTACTCTGAGGACATTGGACATGATTACTATTTAAGTTTAAAACTCTGTGAAAACATATCTTCCTACAATTTGTCTTTACTCAGTGCTTTTGAGTTCTAAGACGCTCCTTCTTGTAACACATTAGAATTCAGTTCAGACTTTGAGGGTTTATAGATTTATGTTGTTTTCCTTCTTAGCCTTAGAGGGTTGTGATGTTTCTAGTAACTCCTGATGGAGCCTCCTTACATATGGAAGCACTGAGATGAATTACACAGGGGAAGACAAGGTTTCTAGTTTAATTCCATTTGTCTTTTGGGCTGTGGCTACTTTTGGACCACACACTAGTAGGCTGCATTCAAAACTGTCTGCCATAACTCCTAGATCCCTTCCTTGAGTCAAATTAGGAGGCTCGGGGTCCACGGCCCTAAGGCTAGAGTCTGGCTGGGTTTGCTGAGATGCATTCCCTTCCATTTTAACAAATCAAAGCCCACCCTCTCAGCCCCTGAATCTTGCTTAATTTTTACTCATTCCGTAAATGACTATTTACTGTGTGCCTATCATGTTGCAGGCTCTGCTTGGACCACTAAAATAGAGCAGGAATGGCCTGATTCTGTTCCTGTCCTTGTGGACTTACCCTTCAGTGAGGAGCCTCGTTCCCCTTGTCCTGCCCCTCCTCACCTTAGGACTTTGCTACAAGAAAAATAGCAGCTAAAGTTTACTGAATCCTCTTTATGTGCAGTGTCTTCACTCTCACCAACCTTATAAATAGATATTATTTTTATTCTCATTTTACAGACAAAGAGGCAACTGAGACTCAAAAAGGGTAAGTCATTTGCTCAAGACCACATAGCTGGTAAGTGCTGAAATGGGTTTGAATTCAAATCTGTTTGACTTCTGAAACCGCTTGTCATGTTCCTCTGTGCCCCTCTATATAGCTTCCCAATTCAACTTCAGATGTGGAAATGTTCCTGGTCATTCTGTCCCCCAGAGAGGTCATGAAGCTTTTGATAAGGTCTGTACAGACAGATTTCTGGGGAGTGTTACTTGAAAATTCTCTGTATAGAGAAGTTTCCAATTTTCTCTATGGCTGGTTTTCTGTTCTAAACCAGCTCCTTATCTAAAGCAATAAAGCAGTGGTTAAGAATGTAGACTAGATTACGGTTAAGTAAAAAAACCTCAAAACCCAAATACCCTATTTTGAAATTCTGGTCACAGTACTTAAAAGCTTACTATCTGAATCTCAGCTTCTTCATTCATAAAACAGCGAGAATAATACCTATCCCACGGAGTTGTAAGGATTAAATGAGATAATATGCGACTGTATAACTTTTTTCATAATCACAGTTTTTTCAGTATCACAGTTTTTTCAGTAGCTTTGGGCGTTGGACCTTTTCAACATATTTAGAATGTCTAAAACAAATGTTGCAAACTGGCTGCTATCGAGCTATATTAACAGATGTCTTTCATTCAATTTGGACAGTATTATTTTTGTCTGAATTAATTGCCAGCGTTTAAAAATACAGTCTGATCTGCCTACCAATGTTGGCCAGTACCTTGCCTCTAACAGGTATTCAATAAATACTCACTGATTGATCGATATTTCCTTTGCATCCCCTCACAATGTCTATCACAAATCTAAGCAATCAGTTAGTCAATCAACAAGTCTTTATTGAATCTCTACTATGTGCCAACCAGGAGTTGCTTAATAACTAAATTGCTTCCACTGATCTCCCTGTCACAAAGAAAAACTACGTGTCCTCTTACAAAATAACGTCGATTGAATGAATCATGGCTCGAGCCTTCATGAGATAGTTCTTATGTCACATGTGCATTCTTCAGAGTAACCAGAAAAAGAGCCTGGACTTCTAGAACTACAGAATTAAGGAGTTTGGGCAGTGCTGATTGAGACCTTGGTCTCTGAGTAACGCAGACCTGGATTTGAGTACAGGCTCCACCACAGGGAATGTTTATGATGTGAAGCAAATAATTGACTTGACTTCTCTAAACCTCAGTGTCGTCCTCTGTAACCCAGGCAGGAGACTAGGATCTACCTCATAGGGTATGTGAGTATAAAATGAACGATGCAGGTGGAGCCATAGCACAGACTGATCACTTGCTGGATGTTAACAACTGGACATGCAGAATGCAAAAACTGGAAGGAACTTCTGAACAGTCAGTCATTCCGTGAAACTTCTGATTCTGGAGCAACCCTCTGACATCTCGTGGCAGAGCGTTTGAATGGCCAGGATTCTAAAGAGCTGCTTCCTGCTTTGGTCTTTCCTCCTAGGCCTCAGCCCACACCTGAAGGCTGCCCAAGGCTCCTTTGGTTTAAAACCAAACCACAGGCCCTGGCATATGGAGTTTAAAGCCTCAAGGCTAACCACAAAGTTCACCAGCCAGCCATCCTCAGCCCTGCCTGGATCCACCTTGGCCCCACCTGCTCTGGGTTCCAGTTTTGGGGTGGGGAGTGAGGAAGACCAGAGAGCCCTCCTGTGCCACCACTCCTCCTCCTCTCAGTGCAGAGTGCCCAGTTTTCCATTCCCCAAGTGCCTGGAAGAGCCAGTTCTCCCAGTTTGCACTGGGCCAGGGCTGGGGTGATACAGTGAGGCCAAGTCATCAACCCCAAGTTCAGCTTAATTAGCAATGTGTGTAGATGACACATACAGAGGGGCTAATGAAGGGTAATTACCTTGGGAGGGGTGACAGAGCCCAGCTGACTAAGAAGGTGCTTTGCCCTAGCTGCAAAGAGCTGGGGAAAAAATTGCCAGGAGACCTTGTCTGGCCCTCCAGGACCCCCTTCTCATGAGGTCTCCCACCATGTCTAAAGGCCATGGAGTCTCAGAGGAGGATGGTGCACAAGACAGACAGCATGAGGTCCCTGCTATCAATTGTGCATTTCCAGGCCCAGTGACCAGCTCATGGGACATGTCCCGCCTGATTTGTCTCCCCTAAGAGCCAGGAGGTGATCAGAAGGGGCACATTCATTCATTCATCCCACAAAATTTTGTAACAGCTTTACTGAGGTGGAATTTATATACTATACAATTCACCCATTTAAAATGTACATCGAAATGGTTTTTAAGAGTGGTGCAAAAATTACCACAATCAAATCAATTTTAGAACATTTTCATCACCACCCAAAAAAACATCCTACTCATTAACAGCTTTTCCCTATTCCTCCCCAACTTCCCTCCTCCAGCCATAGGCAACCACTAATGTACTTTCTGTTTTAATTTTTTTTTTCAATGGCTGGCCGGTACTGGGATCTGAACCCTTGACCTTGGTGTTATGACACCACACTCTAACCAACTGAGCTAACCAGTCAGCTCAATCTACTTTCTGTATCTATATATGTGTCTATTCTGGACATTTCCTGTAAATAGTGTCATACAGTGTGTGGTCTCATGTGACTGGCTTTTTTCACTTACTGTAATGTTTTCAAGGTCCATCCATACTGTAGCTTGAGTCAGTACTTCGTTCCTTTTATTGTGGAATAATTTTCTGTGGTGTGAATATGCCACATTTAATTGATCTGTTCATTAGTTGATGGCCATTTGGGTTATTTGCACTTCTTGGCTATTATGAATAATGCTGCTATACATATCTATGTACAAGTTTTCGTGTGGGCATTTGTTTTCAATTCTTTTAGGTATATTTCTGTGAGTGGAATTGCTGGGTCATATGGTAACCCTGTTTAAACTTTTGAGGAAGATTTTTACAAATAATTTTGAGGGCCTCCTACATGTCAGGCCTGGGCTTAGGTGCTGGGGATTTTGAACAAATCTGGTGACAAAATCTGAACAAATTCTGGTGAACAAAACAGATGAGGTCCCTTATCCTTGTGGACAAGAAAGATGAGGATTCTAATAAGGAATTCACATTTTAATAAGGAATCCACATTCTCCCACACTCTAGAAAGGAAGACAGGTAGTAAGCAAGTGAGAGTAAATAAGCACGATCGTTTCACATAGTGATGGAAAGAAAACTGAAGATACAAGCAGAATGAGAGAGCTGCTTTGGATGGGGTAGTCAGGAAAGGCCCTAGATAATAAAAAGGAGCCAATCATGCAAGAATTAGAGTCATAGCGTTCTAGGAGGAAGAGCTCAGCAAGTTTGAGGAAGAAAAAAAGATCATCATTGCAGGCGTGAGGTGAGTGAGAAAGGGGTCCCAGAGCCCTGGAGACCATAGTTAGGGGGTCTGAATTTTATTCTAAGTGCAAGGAAAAGCCTTTGTGTTCTTTTAAGTAGATATAGGGAGGGGAATGAGGGCTGGATAGTGCCATGATCTAATTTTGTTTTTAAAAAATCATATTTATTGAAGTATAATTTACGTGGAATAAATGTCATCTTTTTAAAGTACGCTTTTTTTAAAAAGTACGCTTTTAAAAAAAAGTTTGACAAATATTTACAGTACTGCAATAAAAAATACAATATTTTCATCTCTCCCCAAAGTTCTGACATGTCTTTTCTCAGTCAATCCTCTGTCCACACCCCTAGTCCCTGACAACCATGAATTCCTTTTTGTTTGGTCCCTTTTGTAGAATGTCATATACCATATTTATAATCATAAATATGTACTCTTTGGTGTGTGACTTCTTTCGTTCAGCATAATGCTTGTGAGATTAATCCATAGTGGCATATGGCAATAGGTTGCTGCTTTTTCATTGCTAGTGATATTTCATTATATGGATATGCCAGAGTTTGCTTATTCTTTTGCCAGTTGCTTGACATTTGAGTTATTTCCAGTTTGGAACTATTATGAATAAAGCTTCTATGAATACTTGTATACATCTTTGTGTGGACACGTTTTCGTTTCTTTTGGGTAAATACTTACGAGTGAAATCTCTGGGTCATAAGGTAAGTTTATATTTAACTTTATGAGAAATACTAAAGTGTTTTCCAAAGTGGTTGCACCATTTTGCACACCCACCAGCAATGCATGAGAGTTCCATTTGCTCTACATCCAACACTTGGTATTTTTATTCTTTCTTAATTTTAGCTATTCTAGTGGATGTGTAATGGTATTTCAATGTGGTTTCAATCTGTATTTTTTTGATATCTAATGATGTTGAGCATCTCTTCATGTGTTTATTGGCTATTTCCAGATCTTCTTTGGTGCAGTATTTGTTCAGATTTTGCCCCCCATCCCCTTTTTGAGTTGTCTCTTTATTATTGAGCTTTAAGAGTTCCTTATATACTCTGAATATCTTTTGCACATTCTGGATCTATGTTGTGCAAATATTTTCTCCCAATCTGTGGCTCATCTTTTCATTTTCTTAACAGTGTCTTTTAAAGAGTAGACATTTTTATTTTTTGATGAAATCTACTACATCAATTTTTTCCTTTAAGGTCTGTGTTTCTCATGACATCTAAACATCTTTGCCTAACTCAAGGCATTTTCCTGATATTTTCTTTAAAATCTTCTACAGTTTTAGCTTTTACATTTAGATCTATTATCCATTTTAAGTTAATGTTTATATATGGTGTAAGGTAAAGGTCAAGGTTTATTTTTTTCATTGTTGATATCCAATTGTTCCTGTACTGCTTGTTGAAAAGACTACCTTTTCCTCATTAAATTATCTTGGCAACTTTGTCAAACACAATTTATCATTTCTGTATTCTCTATTCTGTCCCATTGATATGTATGTCCACCTGCATGCTAACATTATATTATCATGATTATTGTATTTTTATTGTAAGTTTGAAATAGGTTAGTGTGTAAGTCCCCAGATTTTTTTCTTATTTTTCAAAATTGTTTTTGCTATTTTAGGTCTTTTGTATTTTCATATAAATTTTAGAATCAGCTTCTCTTTTTTTCTTTTTTTAATTTATTTATTTATTGAATCAAAATTGATTATACATATTTTGGGGGTTGAACACTGAGATATGTTGATTAAATCAATATTACTAGCATATATATTATTACAAATTGTAATTATTCTTTATGCCCCTTGTCCAATCTCTCCCCTTCCCCCACTCCCTCTCCTTCCCCTCTCTAATTACCCTAGATTTCTTCTCTCCTTCTGAAAGAACAATGGTTACTCTGTTAATTTGTTGCCTAGATGATCTGTCCAATGCTGAGAGATGTGATCAGGTCCCCCAATATTATCATAGAGCAGATGCTTCTTCTGTCACTCTGAAATGGGTTTTGTGGAAAGAGACACCCTCTTCTTTTCTTTGTCTCTGCTGATGACTCTTCTTGTGTGAATGCACTCCAGCGGTTGGAGGACCATCTGCATGGTGGTTGTGGCATCTAGCTGCTTTTGTGGCAGCCATTTTTATTGTGGTGGCTGTGGTGGGCCACCCATGTGGAGGTGCTGGTTTTGGTATGCTCTTTGGCACTGGCAAATATGCCTGGTTGTGGGGTGTGTTTGGTTCCCTTCTCCCTGCCTCTGGTTCCTGGGCAGGCCCCAAGGCACTGGCACCATGTGCCTGGTTGTTGTAGAGAGGTCCAGACCCCTTCTCCATGCCTCAGGTTCCTGGGCAGGGCCCAAGGCACTGGCATGGTGTGCCTGGTTGTGGGAAAGAGGTCCAGTCCCCTTCTCCATGCCTTGGATCCTCGGGCAGGCCTTAAGGTGCTGGTGTGGTGTGTGTGGTTGTGGGAAAGAGGTCTGGTCCCCTTCTCCATGTCCTGGGTCCCTGGGTGGGCTCCGAGGCACTGGCATGGTGTACCTGGTTGTAGGAGGGTGGTCCAGTCCCCTTCTCCATGCCCCGGGTCCATGGGCAGGGCCTGAGGTGCTGGCTTGGTGTGCCCGGTTGTGGGAGAAAGGTCCAGACCCCTTCTCCATGCCTCAGGTCCCTGGGTGGGTTCCAAGGTGCTGGCATGTTGTGCCTGGTTGTGGGAGAGAGTTCTGGTCCCCTTCTCCATGCCCTAGGTCTCTGGGTGGGCTCTGAGGTACTGGCATGTTGTGCCTGGTTGTGGGAGGGTGGTCCAGTCCCCGACTTCATACCCCGGGTCCCTGGGTGGGCCCCAAGTCACTGGCTCAGTGTGCCTGGTTGTGGGAGGAGGGTCTAGTCCCCTTCTCCATTCCTCGGGTCCCCAGGCTGGCCCCAAGGCACTGGCACAGTTTGCCTGGAAGTGGGAGTGGGGTCCAGTCCCTGGATCCAAGCCTCCAGTTCCCAGGCAGGCCCCAAGGTGCTGGTGGTGTGGCTGGGCCAGAACTAATGTTTTGTCCTTTGCTTCTAACACGGGGAAACTTCCCGTGGGAACCAGTACTTGAGCTGTGTTGTTGTTTAAATTGATAGTTTACTGCTGTTTCCCTAGGGAAGGCTTTTTGTGCAGCTCAGGGTTTAATGGTTGATCTTATAGGTACTTCCGGCTCTCCAGAGACCCAGTGGATCTGTGTTCTGTAGAATCTCTGATCTGGGCCTGAGTTTTTTTCATCAAACTGCACCCCACGCAATTCTGCATTCCTGACCATTCTCCTCTGAGTGGTCCTGCACTGATTGGGGAGCAGATCAGCTGTCCTTGCTATGTCCCAGTGTTCCACCGATGTTCCCATCTTGCCCACCACCCATGCTCCAAACACTCTCATGGGATGGGCCCTGCGCTGGTCCCTTGCGATGACTCACAGGCCTCTGAATGGCTCCCTTTTTTCAGTTGTTCTGGCTCCTCACTCCTGCGTGGGTCCATGGGAACCCTATTAGTAGTCTTGCTGTCCTGGGGGCAGCCAAGGCCTTCTTCTCCCCTGCTGCCTCCAAGTAGCTCCATCTGAAGGGCACAGCTGCAGCTTCTGCCAGCTCCTGCTCCATGCACTCAGCAGCTCGAGCCGTAAAGCAGCCGCAGCCTGAAATGCTCAGAGCAGCTTTTTCTTTCTCTCATCGTAGTTTCTCCTGCCTTCGGGAACTCCGTAGGTCTCTCCTCCCCTTCCCCTGAGCTCTAGTGGCCCCAACTTGGCTGATGTTACATTTTTATAGATGTAAATTTGGTTGATTTGTGGGAGAGAGTGAGGCTGGGAACCGTCTATTCCGCCGTCTTAACCGGAACTCCTAGAATCAGCTTCATAATGTCTATAAAAACAGGCTGCTAGGATTTTGATTAGGATTGCATTGAATCTGTAGATCAATTTGGGGAGAAAAAGCATCTTGACAATATTGAGCATTCTGATCCATGGATATAGTATATCTTGCCACATCTTTAGGTCTTCTTTCATTTCTCTCAGCAACGTTGTAGTTTTTAGTGTACAGGTCTTGCATATATTTTGTTAATTTTATTCGCCCAAAATTTGTGTTTGTTGGTGCTATTGTAAATAGTATTTTAAAATTTTTTATTCTCAATTGTTAATTGCTAGAAATACAATTGGTTTTTGTCTATTAACTTTTGGTACTGTGGCCTTGCTAAAGTCACTTATTAGATTTTTTTGTCAGTTTCTTAGAGTTTTTTCATAGATGATTATGTTGTTTATGAATATAAACAGTTTTACCTTTTCCTTTTCAGTATATATGCTTTTTATTTGTTTTTCTTACTTTATTGTTCCAGTACAATGTTGAATTAAAATGTCCCAGTTTCTCACGAGGGGTGCCAATACAATGTAAAATAAAAATGGTGAGAAGAGACATCTTTGTTTTGTTCCTGATCTTTGGGAGAAAACATTCAGCCTTCCATCATTAAGTGAGATGTTTTCACAGATGCCCCTTATCAAGTTGAAGATAATCTTAGTTTTCCAAGGGTTTTAGGGCTGGCCAGTTAGCTCAGTTGGTTAGAGCATGGTGTTATAACACCATGGTCAAGTGCTCAGATTTCCTTACCAGCTAGCCACCAAAAAAAAAAAAAAAAAAAAAAAAAAAATTTACACACCAAGGATTTTAAAAAATCAATGGATGTTAAAATATGTCAAATGCTTTTTCTGCACCCAAGATAATCATACAGTTTTTCTTTTTTAGTATGTTGATATGGTGGATTACATTGATGGAATAACCTGTTTTATGTTTTTAAAAGATCACTCCTACAAGTGAATGAGAGAGGATCAGAGAAGACCAGTTTGGAGTTTTCCATCACTATCTAACTGAGGTATGGTGGGGTCTTGGGCCAGGCTGGTAGCAGTAGATATGTTTTAGAAATAGAGCTGGCTTGACAAAAGATTGCTTGTGGGGAATAAAGTTAAGATCCCTCCAAAAGTTTTACTTGGATAACTGAGTGAACAAAAGTTCCAGGAGGCTGTCAGCCAGGGGTGGAGGCCTTGGTGGAGGGGCACTGTAGTGCAGGGGACATTCTTCCACATACCGAGCCCCTTTGCCATCAGTGCTGAGATGACGTAGAGGTCATATCCCAGAATATTAGATAGAGTAGGGGCCTGGCATGAACTGTGCCAGTCCCCAAAATTAGTTTATAAAGCAGAGAGCTACATACCAGCCTCTGCCATCAAAATAGTAATGAAAGCAGGGCCTTTAGGCAACCACATATCCCACAGCTATGTTAGGCCTGGGAGGAGGCACACACAGGAAATGGTCTCCAGAAAGAGGGAGAGGGAGGGATCCTGGGCACAGCACCTGGCTCTGTCCCCAGATCTCTTTCAGTTTCTCTGGTGAGGGGTCAGAGAGGCTGGGGAAGGGGAGAGCCAGGACAGAGGTGAGACAGAGGAAGAGATATCATTGATTGAGTGAGGCCTGGTGAGCACAGCTGGATGGACAGAATCTGTGTTAGGAGCTCAGGCAACCAGAAGTAGAAAGAATGAGAGGAGGGAAAGAGGAAGAGAGAAGAGAAAGGTACACTGTTGTCATCAATAGGAACAACAGGAGCAACCCTAGCTAGCACTGGGGGTTTGGGGTTACCTGAATTAAGGGGTCCATATGTAACTAATTCACCCTGGATGAGAATCAGAGTGCCCCAAAGGACTTTCAATCATCTAGAGCACTGGCTCTCAGTCCGGGCCTCATGTCAGCATGACCTGGGAAGCTGTCACAACTCACTGATACCTGGGCCTCACCCCAGCCGAACCTCTGGAGGGGAATCCTGGGCACTGGTATTTTTAAAGAGCCTCCTCAGCAATTCTAATTAGCAGCCAGGCCTGAGAAACCCTGTTCTAGTCTAACTTCTTCATCCTGCAGAGGAGGAAGCTGAGAAGCAGTGCTGGGCAGAAACTAGAATTACGTGACCAAATGTCCTGTTTTGCCTGGGAGTTAGGCGGGTTCCTAGGATGTGGGACTTTCAGGTTTTTGGTTTTGTTTATTATTTTAATATTTTTATTACTGCTTTTGTTTATTCCAAAACTTACAACTATTATATTTACAACGTATCTTTCTTTCTTTTTTTTGTTTCTTTTTCTTTTCTTTTATTTTTTTATTGAATCATGTTGATTATACATATTTTGGGGATTCAATGTTGACATATGTTGATCAAATCAATATTACTAGGAGATATATTGTTACAGATTGTACTTATTCTGATTATACATATTTTGGGGATTCAATGTTGACATATGTTGATCAAATCAATATTACTAGGAGATATATTGTTACAGATTGTACTTATTCTGATTATACATATTTTGGGGATTCAATGTTGACATATGTTGATCAAATCAATATTACTAGGAGATATATTGTTACAGATTGTACTTATTCTTTATGCCCCTTGTCCAATCTCTCCCCATCCCCCTCTCTCTCCCCTCTCCCACCACTGATAACCCTAGATTTCTTCTCTCCCTCTGAAAGAGTAATGGTTACTCTGTTAATTTGTTGCCTAGATGATCTGTCCAATGCTGAGAGGTGTGTTCAGGTGCCTCAAGTCCCCCAGTGTTATCACAGAACAGCTGCTTCTTCTGTCACTCTGGAATGAGCTTTGTGGAGAGAGACATCCTCTTCTTTTCTTTGGTCTCTGCTGGTGATTCTCCTTGAGTCAATGCGCTCCAGTGGCAGGTGGACCATCTGAGTGGAGGTTGTGGTGTCTAGCCACTTTTGCGGCAGCCATGGTTACTGTGGTGGCTGTGGAGGGCCACCCACATGGAGGTGATGTTTTTGGTATGCTCCTTGGCTCTGGCAGTGTGCTGGGTTGTGGAGGGGTGGTTCTGGTCCCTGGCTCCATGCCCTGGGCCCACGGGCATGGTCCTGAGGTGCTGGTGGTGTGCCTAGGCCAGAACTAATTTTTTGTCCTTTGCTTACTTCTAAAGCAGGGGAACTTCCTGTGGGAACCAGTACTTGAGCTGTGTGATTTAGCTAAATTGCTGCTTTGCTGATGTGTCCCCAGGGAACAATATTGCCTCGTACTCTTCTATCACCAGGACATTTCAAACCTGTAGGAGATGAGTGCTAACTCTTCGTCTAGTGGGGTGCACATTATTATGATAAAGGTAATTCATATTCATCTGAAATATAGAGGCACAGAGATGATAATGAGGGTGGTGATGGCCTTGCTGTGAGGCCTCTCTGTGCCACCTGCTGCCCAAAACATGGCTGCTTCTGAAAGTAGGGCTGCTGAGTACCCTAGCACCTCCCTGTTCCAGTGACCTCTGACATTGTTATTAATATCCGTGATGTTCAGGGCTTGCCCGGCGGGACCTCTGTCACATTCCCACCGCCTCACTGCAGATGGCCCACGGATTTATCATCATCATCAGATCTGTACTGAACATCCCTATGTTTGAGGCAATGTGCTGAATGCTGGGGAAGCAGGGGCTGGGGTGGGGAGCTGGTGAGATAATAGTGATGAGTAAGCTGTGAGCTGGCGAGTGTTACCATCCTGTCTTAGAGATAAGATATGTATGTACTTAGGAAAAGCTTGTCAGGCTATAGGGCAGTTCGTAGTAAATGCCAGGAATGTGGTACAGCTGATAAGTGGTTCCCAGTTTCAGAGAGGGAGAGTATGAGACAGAACCATGGGCTGAGCTGGGCTGGAGTGTTCCCCACTGTGTCATCCACCCCCCCAATTTCCATGCTTTCTTGGCCCTCACTCTCATCCTCCCACTACACTGCTCAAACTCAAAAGGGAACAGGACAGCAGTCCCTGAGGAAATGCTCACAATGTCCCTCTGGAACTGCCTTGCACCTTGCAGTAACTCATTAGAATGTCGATGAATGTAGAATGAATGCATGCATGAATGAATGAGTCAGGAAGACCCCCCAACTTCACCCATCACCGTGAGAACAGCTCAGCTAGAATGAGGTGATACAGTGCTCCTGGGTCTCACACACTGATCCCGAGGAAGAACACCCAACTGATGAACTCATCCCTGCTGAGTCATTTCCTGGGAAGTGGCCTGGAGAACAAGCTCCGTTTGTGCACTTAGCCTTTCAGTACTTGGCTTAGGGTGCCATCTGGTGACACCCCTAGGAAAGGTTCACCTGCTCACTCTACCTCCTTCCCCGGGCTGGCCACCCTCAGAATCCTCCAGGCTGGGAACCACAGGAAGCCAGGACCCCAAGGTCCCAACCCCCCAATACAGCAGAATCAATCCTCTTCCAAGTCCCTCTCCCCTATGACTGTATTCTCACTGTGTGGCCTTGGCCCTGAACAACATCTTGAGGAAAAATGTCACCAACATGTCAGCTTCTTAGATGTCCCTAAGGCATCCAGATGTTTGGGTAACCCCATACCAGGATGGTCTCCGGCCCAGGTATGGGGGGAACCAGGGTCACTTTCCAAATCTCCAAGGATTCTGGAGGGGAACTTATGCTTCCCATTGTTATCTCTAGACCTGCTTCCTATTTGTGCTCCTCCTTCTCTGTACCACATATCCCACTGGACCACACCCCGGCCTCTTCACTCCCCAAAGTGCTACCAGCCAAAGGCTATGCATGTAACACACTTTACTGTAGGTCTAGAGTCAGAAGGGAGGGATCATGTGGGGAGTTACGCTGGTGAATAAAATAGAGCATTCGACATCCCTGTTCAACACTGCAAGAGATGTGGGGGAGGCGCTTAGGCCAACATGATGCCATTGACAGACCTAAGCTTATGGTGGGAAGACTGGCTCCAAGACTGCTGGGTCAGCTCTGGATACAAGAGCACAGCAGTGTGCAGACAGACAAGAGCCCTGCTCTCAAGCAGCTTATTCTAGTGGAGGGAGACAAGCCACAGACAACTGGACAAACAAATAAATAGATGACTCCTGTAGAAATAAGGTGATAGCGAGTGGGAAAGGATGGAGGCACCCCTAAAAAATGAGGTCAGGGATCTAAGAAGGGGACATCAGCCAACACCTGAATGGTGAGAAGGACACAGAGAGAGGGAGAGAAGAGTGAACAGTGAGGAAGGAGGTGCAAAGGAGCCAGAGAAATAGCTCTTCACTGCTGTGGTGGAGCATCAGCCAGAGACCCCCATAGGAAGGTAACCAACTTGACTTCAAAGACAGCAGGTTCAATTGTGTGTGCAATGAAGGACGCCATGTGGCCTCTCTGTTGAGCCCTTCATTTCCAGTAAGTTGGTCATATTCGTGGATGTTTTATGCAAGGGATTTTTTACTTTTTAATTTGGTTTCTGTTTTGGTTTTTGTGGGAAGCAAGGGAAGAACTGAGATTGCCACCCATGGAGCAGAACAGAAAACACATGCCTGAAAACAGAAGCCCAGAGGTAAAGTTAGCTGTGAGCTCACACATCCCCCTGGAAATTCCTCTTGAGCAGGGCTTCAGCCCACACCAGCTCTGCAGCTTGGGGTTCAAGATCATCTTATCTAGATCTCAGGGAGCAAGGAAGCCATGGCTGATTTTTAGGATATGATCCCCTATGGGTATTGAGCACCTACAAGCCTTTTTTCCCAACATCTCATTTCTTCTTTGCCACCTATGTTATTCCCACTTTTTAAATGAAGAAACTAAGGCCAGGAGGGGTTAAGTAACCTTCAGGGGTTAAGTAACCTTCAGGTTACTTAACCAAGAGGAAGAGGTAGGATTTGAACTCAGTTCCCATTCCACCCCTGTGCGCTGAACCATACTCTATACAGATGCTCCTCAACTTACAATGGGGTTATGTCCTGATAAGCCCATTGTAAACTGAAAATATAGTAAGTCAAAAATACATTCAATACACCTAACCCATGGTGCATCATAGCTTAGCCTAGCCTACCTTAAACGTGCTCACAACACTTACATTAGCCTACAGTTGGGCAAAATCATCTAGCACGAAGCCTGTTTTATAATAAAGTATTGAACATCTCATGTAATTTATTGAACACTGTACTGAAAGTGAAAAATAGAGTGGTTGCATGGGTACTGAAAGTATGGTTTCTCCTGAAAGAGTATTGCTTTCACACCATTTTAAAGTAAAAAAACCGGTAAGTTGAACCACTGTAAGTCTGGGCCTGTCTGCGTATGAAATATATGAATGAATTTAAAAATGAATGTGTCTCCTGCCTACTCTCCCCAGCGTTTGGACTTTCGCACTCTCTTGAATTCCCATAGCACGTGCTCCCTGTTGAAACTTGAAAGAAACTTTGGCTACATAGATCCAGGGCACATTGCGAATGTCTGGAGACATTTTTGGTTGTCACAGCTGGTGGTAAGGAATGCTGCTGGCATCAAGTGGGTAGAGACTAGGAAGCTGCTAAACACCCCACAATGCACAAGACAGCTGCCATGACAAAGAATTATCCAGACCAAAATGTCACAAGTGCTGAGGCTGAGAAACCCTGATGTAGAGAGTGTCATCAGAGAAGCAGATAGCTGGCCAGCATGACATTGTCTTGGTTATTTACCCTCAGTCTGGGATCTGTTTCTCAGCTTGTCAAGCCCACAACCTTGATTTTGTGAATTCTCTGAGACAATAAGGTCCTGAAGAAATGACCCGCATTGAGCAAAAAAGCATAAGAAACTGACTTTTTATTTTTTAAAAGCAGATATCCCCCAAAACAAAACAAGCAAGAACGCTCTTCGTTATTTGTAGATGCTATTGCAGTACACCTTTGGAAGGCCCAAGGAAGAAAGCCAAAGAGAAACCACCTGAATCCATTTAAAGCCCTGCAGTATCTGACCTCCTTCCCTGGCAGGTAGGAGAGGAAGACCAATGGGCAGGGAATCCTGAACCTGGGTGGTCACCTACAGCTTTGACCACTGTCCAGGACTGTTGTGGTAGCACCTGGGGAACTTGTACCAGAAGCAGCCCTTCTAGAAGGATTCAGACCTGGAGATAATCCTAGCTCAACAGGGACAAAGTCAAAGGGAAAGAGCCCAAGAACAAGGCCAGCAAATTCTCCAAAGCTACACTCATTCATTTGCCACAAGAAATGCAGGGATCACACAGTCCAGAGTTTTCTTGTCAGCAAAGCAATGCATTCTTAAGCCAACTGCTCTGTTCATCCAATTCGAAGCAAATCTACACAGCAGAGATGAATGAACTTCATAGGCTCTTTAGCCTTTGAGAGTGCCTTCCTCCCCCAAGGACTGACCAAGCTAGACCTTTCTAGAAAGTTCTAGTGCTGAAATCACACAACCTTCAAGCTCTGCTTTTCAGTCCCAGGGAGACCTGTATGGTACGCTGCCCGACCTCCCTCCTCAGTGACACTTTCTTCCTCCTGTTGACACGTGGACCAGGTTGTGGTTGAGTCTGGCTGTAGCCTGAAGTCAACCAGTCTCTTGATTAGATCTGAGATGTGTTGCTTTTCTAGTTCTGCTCTCTCATTTCCCTTGTTTACCAGTACTGCTAGTTCATGGGAGCTCCTGTCCACTTCACTTTGGTCCTGCCCTAGGTAACCTGTCACTTTCTACACTGTGTTATAGTTACCTGAGCATGCATATTGCCCTCCCCACTAAGTCCAGGGTTGGCAAGGCCGGTTTAACAGCTCAGGCAAAGTTGGAATTGAGTCCAGGCTGTACCACACACCAGTCGTATAACCCTGGGTAATGGATTTCACCTCTCCAAGTGTCAGTTTCCTCATATGTAGACCAGGACTACTAACTACAGTCTCACGGGGTTGGTATGAGGATTAAATGAAATAATGCATATAAAGTGCCTAGCAAGGACTGGCCAGTTATCAAAGTGGTTAGAGCACAGTCTTGTAACACCAACGTCAAGGATTCAGATCCCCGTACTGTCCAGCTGCCAAAAAAAAAGAAAAGAAAAATGCTTCTAAAGTGCCTAGCCCCCAGTGCCTGGCAAGTGGTGAGTGCTCAGTAAATGTTGGTTGTCATTACTGTTGCCGTCACTCCGCACAGAATGACAGTGATAGGTGCCCAGCGCATGTTTGTGACTCGGGGCACTGCGTGAACTCCTTGTCGACTACTTGTTTCTGGCCCGTATGCCTGTCTGACCAGTGCAGATTAGAGACTTTAGGAGGACAGAAAGGAAAGCAGTGTGGCAAGGTGAAGACCTAGATGCCAGCCCTGCCTCCACGCCATACAAGCTGTACGACCCTGGCAGGTTATTCGAGCACTCAGTTTCCCCACCTTCTAGGCCAGCAGTGCCCAATAGAAGCATAACACAAACCACAAGTGCGAGCCACATATGCAATTCTAAAAAATGGAGTGCCTACCTTAACAAATAAAAAAGTGAAAATGAAATTAATCTTAACAATATCTTTTATTTACCCCAAGATATCCAGAATATTATCATTTGGACATGTAATCAATTTAAAACAATGAAGGAGATATTTTATATTCTATTTAAAAAATATTAAGTCTTTGAAATACAGCATGTATTTTATACATACTGCACATCTCAGTTCGAACTAGCCAGCTTGCATGTGCTCAGTATCCACACGTGGGACTAGCTACCGTATTGCACAATGCAGCTCTAGGATGTCGTAATAATTAAATGAGCTGATGGAGGTAAATTAGTCGATCCCAAGCAGGTACATGGCGAATGCCGGCATTACTACTACTTCACCACATGAGATGAACCACACACAGGTGATGCTCTGAATAGTTATGTGACCAAGTATTTTTTTTAATACTCATTTTTTCACATTATGAACCCAACAGTAGTATAGTATAGAGGCTAAGTACACAGCCTCTGAATTCAGACTGCCTGGGTCGGATCCTACCCCTGATGCTTACTAGCTATGTAGCTGGGGCACATTTCTTAACATCACTGTGCCTCAGTTTGCTAATCTGTAAAAGGGGGTTAAAAATAATACTTACATCATAGGGTGCTTTTGAGGATGAAATGAGTTAATTCAAGTGTTTAAAACAGCGTTTGACACATAGTAAGTGCACAATAAATGTTAGGTATTATCATTCTACGTTTGTTAAAGAAGATCTGAAAATACAGATAAATTGGAGGAAACATTTAAAAAAAACTGATTAACCCCGAGTCTTTTCCTTCCAAAAGAACCACAGTTAACATTTTTATTCGGTGGTTTCTTGGTAAAATTTCGAGCCCCACCTATTTCCTCTCTCGATAAGGTATAAAGTGCCTCTCCCTCCCTCCCTCCCCCTTCTCTGCTTTTGCAATCTTTGACCCCAGAGCATGACTCAGAATCCAGGTGAAGGTCAAAGAACATTCCTATGAACATGAAGAAAAAGCAAAGAAATGGACTTGTGCTTCAAACCCAGCAACACTTCTCTGGTCTGTTGTCCAGTGGCAATATCATTGGTAATTAGCCTATGACATCTTGTTTCCCACAAAGGTCAATTGAGATGAAACTGTTGATTTGGTTATATCATAGCACAGAGCAGCGCCGTGTGTCAGCATGTGACACCATCACATGTGATAGGTCCAGGGACCTCTCTCAGTCAAGCTGGGCAGTCCCTAAATATGAGCAAGGAACTCCTTTCCTGATTACGACGAACCCTTCTGCTGGGACCACAGCTCTGACCATGGGCCCTTGCTTCTAAGGCAGTGGATCTAACTTGAGGTTGTGCTTATGAGAATCACTTGATAGAACTGTTAAAATGCAGATTCTGGTTTTGACTCTTAGAAAATATGATTTAATGACTCTAGGGCATCCAAGAACGTGCATTTTTATACATGCTGCAGTAGATTTTGATGCAGGTGGTCTCAAGCCCACTCTCTGGGAAACCCTGTAATGTAAGAGCTGGAATTCTCTTTGTACCTCACTGGCATCTACAAATACAAAGACCTGATAGAGCAGTAGAATAGCAGCAGAGCAAGAAAGAAAGAGAGAGCCCTGTCTCCCCTCCCTGAGTGTCTGACCCACAGTCCTCGACTTTGAAGTTCAGTGTCTGCTTTCAATCCTAGCACAGACAGCACCAGTTTCTGTTTTTGGGAATAGTGTGACTTTCGTGTCACATGACACTCTGCTATTGAGCATTCCAGTGATAATGGAAAGAGATATTACATCTGGAGTCCAGCTTGACTTTGCAGTTTATTCGCTGTGTGGCTTTAGGCAAGTTTTGTCTCTCTTTGAGTCTCAACTTGCTCATCTTAAAAATAGAGATGATGAAGCCAACCTCTCATGATTGCTATGGGTATTAAATGAGAAAATGCGCCTGAAAAACTTAGAGCAGTGCCTCCTGCAGAGCAAAAAGTAGACACTCATTTTATTCATTCAACAATTATTTATTGGATACCAATATGTGCCAGGCTTTGTGCTAGTTTTGGGGGTGCAAAGATAAACAGGAGGTGCTGCCTAGCTGCGAAATGTTCTCCATGTGCTGGGGGAGGCAGGCAATGTCTCCACCATGAGATAGAAGGAAAACTGGGGAGGCAGGGTGGCTTCCCAGTAATATGACTCTCCTTTTCCCCAGATGATAATTTGCTACCTATCCAGGAGTTGGGGAGTGGCCCAGTGACACCCACTTATCCCCTTACTGGGGTTGGCCATGGAAAGGACTGGGTCACATCCTTCAGCTGGCCATCCCAAGTAAAGCTGGTCTTCAGCAAAGCTCAAACCCACTGAATGAGCTATGCAGTGAGGGACCGATCGGGCTGTAAAACATTAATGCGTATCAAAGCCTTTCCACATGTCTGTGCCCCATGACCCAGTAATTCAGTTTCTTGAAATTTCCTCTAAGGAAATGATTTTTTTTAAACGTATTTTTTTTACTTGTTCTTTCCCTTTGGAGAGGAACTGAGATTCATCTCTTTCTCTCTTTCTGCGGTTGGCCGGTATGGGGATTCAAACCCTTGACCTCGGTGTCATAACACCAAGCTCTAACCAACTGAACTAACTGGCTAGCCTAAGGAAATGATCTTAAAAAGAGGACTTCACCTGCAAAACGATGAATCAAAAGCTGTTCAAAAACACTGCATGCCATTTAGCCCAGTAATTCCACTTCTACAAGTGTATTTTAAGGCCCAGATGTATGTTGTACAAGGATGTTCATTACAGTGTTTTAAGTAAGAATTTTTAGTCTAATGTCAAGCAAGAAAGGAACTGGGTAGGTAGATTATGGTGTTTCAAAAAAAAAATATTTAAAACATTAAGCAACCAGTACAAATAAGCGTTCTGAAGGTCTCTGTGTGTCAGGTGTTAACCTTTTAGTTGCCAAATTATAGAAAGGTTGGGAAGGGGTGTCCAGAGCATCCTGGAGTGGAGAAGAGATTGGGTATTGCGTCACTGGATAATGCTCTCATTTACTAAGTTGAATTTTTTTTTTTTGGCAGCTGGCTGTTACAGCGATCTGAACCCTTGACCTTGGTGTTACAAGGCTGTGCTCTAACCCACTGAGCTAACTGGCCAGCCCTTTTGGGGTTTTTTTGTTTGTTTTATTTTGTTTTTTGTTTTTGTTTTTTTTACTAGGCTAAAAATTTAAATAAGACTCAGAGGAGAATGATGCAGACATTAAAAATGTTTATGGTATTCACGTATATGAATTTGTCAAGTCTCATTAGATTGTAGACTTAGGATCTGTGGATTTTAATGTATGTAATTATATCACAATTTTTAAAATTACTGTGGTATAGAGTGTTGGTTAAAATCCTGTATTCTGAACTCAAATGGATCTGGGTTGGAAATACCAGCTCTGCCAGTTCCCAGACAAGTTGTTTAATCTTTCTAGGCCTCAGCTCCTGTAAAGTGAGCATAATGACAGTATCTATCTCACAGCACTGTTGTGAGGATTAAGTAAGATGATAAATGAAAAATACATTAACACAATGCTCAAAACTTAGTTTTCAATAAATGTTAGGAATCGTCAATAATACATAAAATATGTGATATAAAATATAAAAGCCAAATACAAAACTATATCTGTAGTATGATTAAAACCGTATTTTAAAAAACTATTTAATCTGTGTGTAAAACAAAGACAAGAACAAAATACAAGAATACATTAGCAACATCCGTCATGTCATAGGTCTAAGGGTGATTTATTCTTCCTTTGTAAACTTTCTGCACTTCCAAATTTTCTTTAATAATATGTACTGCTTTGAAATGAAGAAAAATGTTTTTTATTTTAAGTATAAGAAATCATTGCAAAATCCCACTGTTTGGGAGATAGGAATGCTTCCAAATGCTAGGGTTTGTTAGTACTGCCTGTCCCTAGGGCACTTGGAAGGGGATAAACCTTCAAAATAGGAGATTCAAGGAGCCAGCTGTAGGGACCCAGGGTGTACAAATGCCATGGGATGGGGATAATGGGTAAAGCTAACACTGAACACAAAAGAATTCTGAATAAATAATGAGTGACCGAGTGATCAAAATTTGTAAGAAGCTCAACTAACCCCAGGCAGAGTAAATGGAAAGAAAACCATATCTAGGCACATCATGGTAAACCTGATGAAGACAAAGACCAATATAAAATCATGAAAGAAGAAGCAGGAAAAAAAAGGGACACAATCTTAAAAGGAACAAATGCAAGACTAATGGCTGACTTTTTGTTATGGGCTGAATCATGTCCTTTCCACTCCCAAATTCATATGTTGAAGTCCTTAACTCCCAGTACCTCAGAATGTGACTGTATTTGGACATAGGGCCTTAAAGAGGTAATTAAATTAAAATGAGGCCATTAGAGTGGGCCACCATCCAATGACTGGTGTCTTTACAAGCAGAAGAGATTAGAACACAGACGTGTCCAGCGGGATGACTGTGTGAAGACACAGAGAGAAGATGCCTGTCTACGAGCCAAGGAGCGAGGCCTCAGAAGGAACCAACGCTGCCAGCACCTCGATCTTGGACTTCTAGCCTTCAGAACTGTGTTTAAGCCACTAGGCTGTGGTGCTTTGTTACGGCAGCCCTAGAAAATTAATACACTTTTTCACAGAAACAATAGGAGCCAGAAGACAACGAAATGATATCTTCAGAGTGCTAGCAGGAAATAACTACCAACATAGAATTCTACAATCAGCAAAAACATCCTTCAAAAGCGAAAGCAAAGAGATGGAGGAACAGGGGCTGCAACGACTCCTGAAACAACCCCTCCCCCCAAATGGACAAACTATACGTCTTTTTTTCAAGACCTTGAGCATCAGGCAACAAAAGACAGGGACCCTGAGAGGAAGAAAACAAGCAAGGTGAGCCATATGATTGCCCCAACATCTGCCTTGAGAGAGTTTCCAGGCCATAGTATAGGGAGGGAGAACTCAGGCAGAGCATAGCTACCTGGTGTTCATAGAACAGATTACCAGAGAGCAGAGAGCTGCACGCAGAGAGAACGTGGAGATCTGGAGAAGGTTCCCTTCAAGTAGTCAGCAGAGTATTGCTCAGTGTATCCATATGAAGAAACTATCTGAGGCCAGGCAAGGAAGCAGCTGAAAGCATTAGAGGGCCCAGCACACAGCACTCGCACGGAACCAGGAATAGTGCCCGTTCCCACTTCCAGACTGATGAGACTCATAATCCAAAGGGCGTTCAGTAGAGTATTCAGGATGGTCCTGTCTCAGTTGAGGTGAATAGTTAGCCCTAGACTGAACAGTACTTCAGATTCACCTAACAAATCACAAAAGCAAGATGGGAAAGGATCAGACTGTTTCCAAGTAACTTAACTGCATCCCAGAACATAGCTCAAGAGTAATTATAGGAGTGCAGTAATATCCAGCACCCAACAAGATAAAATTCAGAATATCTGGTGTACAATCAAAGATTACCAGGCATGCAAAGAAAGAGGAAAACATGACTCATAATGACAAAATAATCAGTCAGTAGAAACTAACCCAGAACTAACAGAGATATATAGGATTAGCAGAGAAAGAGGTTAAAACAGTTATGATAACTGTATTTCATATATTCAAAAAGCTAATTAGAGATATAGAAGGTATATTTTGAAAATCTTAATTCTAATTTCTAGAGATGAAAACTTCAATATCAGAGGTGAAAAATACACGAAATGAAATTAACAGCAGATTGGACATTGCAGAAGAAAAGATTAGTGAATGTGAAGGCTTAGCAATAGAAACTGCCCAGCAGTTTAGAAAACGAAACACAGAGACAAAAGTAGGCGAGAAAAGAAAAGAAAAAAGAGCATCAGTGAGCTGCAGGTCAACTTCAAGCAGCCTAACAACGGAGTCCCTGAAAAAGTCCCCAAAGGAGATGAAAGGGGAAAACAGAAGAATATTAAAGAAATAAAGACAAAAAGTCACCAAACTTAATGAAAATTATAAACCCACAGGTCCAAGAAATCAACCAAACAAATAATAAAACAAAACAAAAATCCAAGCATAAGAAACATGCAGAAAACTACACTGAGGCACATCCTAATCAAACTGCTTAAAGCCAATGTTTAAAAGAAAATCCTAAAAGCAGCCAGAGAAGAACATGTTACCTTCAGAGGGAGGATTAAGATAAGGATTGTTTCTCATCAGAAACAATGAAAGCAAGAAGACTATGGAGCAACATCTTTAAAGCATTTAAAGGAAAAAACAGTTGATCTAGAATTTTATGCTCAGCTAAATATCTCTCTCTCTCAAAAAAAAAAAAAAAAGTAAAATAAAGACATTTTTGGACATATAAGAGCTGAAAGAATATTTGCCTGCAAACCACACTGAAATGTTAAAGAAAATGCCAGAAATGTTAAAGAAAATCCTTCAGGTAGAAGGAGAAGGATAACAGATGGAAATGTGGATGTGCACAAAGGAATAAGGCATACTGGAAACGGTAGTGACTACCTTGGTAAATATATGAGTTTTTAAAAAATTATTTAAATCTCCTTAAGAGGTAATGCACTGTTAAATAAAAGAATAATTACAATGTATTGTGGGGTTTAGAATACATGTAAAAGTAAAATGCATGGCAAAAACAGCATAAAGACCATGCAAATTGTAGCTGTGCTATTGTAACGTTCTTGTACTATGCATAAAGTGGTACATCACTTGAAGGTAGGCTGTAAGTTAAAGACGTATACCATGGGGCCAGCCCGGTGGCGCACTCGGTAGAGTGTGGTGCTTGGGAGCACGGCGCTTGGGAGCATGGCGGCGCTCCCGCCGAGGGTTCGGATCCCATATAGAGACCGGTCCGCTCACTGGTTGAGCGCAGTGTGGGCGCGACACCAAGGGTTGCGATCCCGTTACCGGTCACGAAAAAAGACAAAAAGGAAAAAAAAAAAAAAAAGACGTATATCATAAACCTGAAAGCAACCTCTAAAAAAACACCACCAACAGTTATAGATAGTAAACAACAAAAAAGAAATTTTAAAATACACAGCCCAACTGCGGGGGGGGGGGAAGAAGACATAACAACTACAATTCCTTGAAGTTGATATGACAAGCAAACAGAAAAGACATTGTTGGGTGGGAGGGAGGAGTGGGAGGAGGGAGGGAGGTTTCAGTAATGGGCCACAATAATCAACCACATTGTATATCGACAAAATAAAATTAAAAAATAAAATAAAATAAAATACACAGCCCAAAGAAGGCAGAAAAAAAGGAGGAACATAGAAGAGATGAGACAAAGGGAAAAGATACAGCAAGATGACAGTCTCAAGTCTAACCACATCAATAGTCATTTTAAGTGTATATGCTCTAACTGTCCAAATTAAAAGGTAAAGATTGTAAGATCGTATTAAAAAAGTAAGATCCAACTATATGCTGCCAACAAAAAAAAATGCATTTTAAATATAAATATACATATGAGGGTACTTCAAAAAGTTTGTGGGAAAATAGAATTAAAAGATAATACAAATCTTTCTATGAACTTTTTGAAGTTCCTTCATAGGGGTCAAAAGTTAAAAAATGGGAAAAGATAGACCATGCTAACACTAGTCAAGAGAAAACTGGAGTAGCTATATTAATAACAGACAGGTAGATTTCAGAGCAAGAGTATTATCAGAGATGGAGAAGGTCATCTCATAACGATAAAGAGATCAATTAATCAAGAGGACATAATTCTAAATGCTTATGCACCTTCAAAATACAGAAAGTAAAAACTGATAGCATTGCAAGGAGAAATAGAAAAATTTACAATTATAGTTGGAGATTTCCGTACCCTTCTCTTAATAAATGATAGAACAAGTTGGTAAAAATCAATAAGAATATAGTACATTTGAACAGCACTATCAATCAACTTGACCTGATTGACACTTATAGAACATTCTACCTAACAACAGCAGAATAAACCTTTTTTCTCAAGTATATAGAGAGCATTTACCAAGACAGAACATATTCTGAGCCATTAAATAAGTCTAAATAAATTCCAAAGGAGAAAAAGGAACCCTCCTACACTGTTGGTGGGACTGCAAAATGGTGCAGTCTTTATGGAAAATGGTTTGGAGGTTCCTCAAACAATTACAGATAGATCTACCATCTGACCCAGCTATTTCACTGCTGGGAATATACCCAGAGGAATGGAAATCATCATGCCAATGGGATACCTGTACTCCAATGTTTACTGCAGCTCTGTTTACAATAGCCAAGAGTTGGAACCAGCCCAAATGTCCATCCTCGGATGAGTGGATATGGAAACTGTGGTATATCTACACAATGGAATACTACTCTGCTATAAAAAAGAATGAAATACTACCATCCACAGCAACATGGATGGACTTAGAAAAAATTATATTAAGTGAAATAAGCCAGGCACAGAAAGAGAAATACCACATGTTCTCCCTTATTTGTGGGAGCTAAAAATAAATAAATAAATAAATAAATACACAAACAAATGGGGGTGGGGGCAGGGAAGAAGACACAACAATCACAATTTCTTGAACTTGTTAAGACAAGTGAACAGATATGATGTTGATGGGGGGAGGCAGGAATCAGTAAAAAGACATGAAAATCAACTACATTGTATATTGATAAAATAATATATATAAATAACTTAATAAATAAATAAATAAATTCCAAAGGATCCAAGTCATACAGAGTATTTTCTCTTACTACACCAGAATTAAATCAGAAATTAATACCAGAAAGATATCTGGAAAATTCCCAAAGGCCTGGAAACAGAATCCCATACTTCTAAATAAGCCATGGCCAGAGAGCAAATTAAAAGGAAAATGACAAAGTATTTTGAACTGAATGAAAATGAAAACACAACATACCAGGGCCGGCCCGGTGGCGCACTGGAGAGTGCGCCGCTTGAGAGTGCGGCGGCGCTCCCGCTGAGGGTTCGGATCCCATGTGGAGACCGGTTTCCGCTCACTGGCTGAGCGCGGTGTGGGCGCAACACCGAGGGTTGCGATCCCGTTACCGGTCAGTAAAAAAGACAGAAAGGAAAAAACAAAAAAAGAAAACACAACATACCAGAATTTGTGGGCTACTGCTAAGCAGCACTTTAGGAGAAATTCATAGTACTAAATGCTGTACTAGAAAAAAAAGATCGAGTAAATAAGCTCATATTCCACCTTAAGAAACTAGAAAAAGAAAAGTAAACCCCAAATAAGCAGAAAAAAGAAAATAATAAAGATCAATGTGAAAATTAATGAAAGAGAAAACAAAAAAATAAATAAAGTCAATGACACCAAAAGCTGGTTCTGTGAGAAGATCAACAAAATTGATAAAGCTCTAGCTACACTGATTAGGATAAAAAGAGAGAAGACACAAATTATCAGTATCAGGAATGAGTGGGGTGACATCATTCAATAGGTTCTACAGATACTAAAAGGATAATAAAGCAATATTATGAACAATTTTATGTCAAAATATTTAAAGAGTTGGATGAAATAGACTCATTCTCCTTGAAAAACACAAATTACCATGGCTCACTCAAAAAGAAATAGATAATCTGACAGCCCCATATCTATCCAATAATTTTAAATTGTAGTTAAAAATCTTCCCACAAAGAAAACTTCAGGCCCAGATGGCTTCACTGGTGAATTTTACCAAATATTTAAGGAAGAAATAATGCCAATTCTATGCAAACCTTCCAAAAACTTGAGGAGAAGGGAATATTTTCCAACTTTATGAGTTCAGCGTTACTCTGATACTAAAACCAGACAAAGATATCTACAGGAAAAGAAAATTAAAAGCCAAAGTCTCTTATGAACATAGGTGCAAAAATTTTAAACACAATTTTAGGAAATTGAATCCAACAATATGATACATCATGACCAAGTGAGGTTTATCCCAGGGCATCAGGGTTGAATTAGCATTTGAAAATCCTTCAATGTAATTCACCACGTTAACAAACTAAAAAAGGAAAACCATATGATCATCTCAATTGATGCAGAAAAAGCACTCGACAAAATTTAACATCCATTCCTGATTTAAAAAAAAAGTCTCAGCAAACTAGGAATAGAAGGAAATTTCTTCAGTTCAATAAAAAACATCCATGAAAATCCTACGGCTATGAACATGCTTAATGTAAAAGATTGAATATTTCCCCCTAAGATCAGGAACAGAACAGAATGCCCCCTCTCACCACTTCTATGTAACATTTTATTAGAGGTTCTAGCCAGGACAACCAGGCAAGAAAAAGAAATAAATAACATCTAGGTTGGATAGGAAGAAGCAAAACTGAAATTACTTTCAGGCAACCTGATCATCTATGTAGAAAACCTGATGGAATCTACAAAAAAGCTACTAGAACAAGTAAGTGGTAACAGTCAAAGCTGCAAGACCCATGTACAAAATCATCCATGTTTTTATGAGTTTATAATAACAACAAATAATCAGAAATTGAAATTTATAAAACAATACCATTTACAATAGCATAAAATAATATAAAATACCGAAATTAACTTATGCCAGACCGTAAGTCAATCCTCAATGACTTTCAAAAATTTAAAACATTCAGAGGATGTTCTACAAATCAATAACAAGAAAAAGAAAGATAATTGGAAAATTCTCAACTGCCAGGGAAGCAAATAATGTACATCTAAATAATCCAAGGGTGACAAGAAATCATAATGAAAATTTGAATATTTTTAACCGAGTAATAGACATAACTAAACTTGCGGGATATGACTAAAATAATGCCCACAGGGAAATTTATGATGAAGAAAAGCTGAAAATCAATGATTTGCATTGTCATCTCAAGATGATTTTAAAAAACAAGGCAAATCAAACCTAAAGAAAGTAGAAGGAAGGATATACTAAAGAGCAGAAGTTTATAAAGAGGAAACATAGAATTTACAAATTTAAAAAGCCAAAAGTTGGGTTTTAAAAAAGATTAATAAATTTGATAAAAATCTTGAAAGACTGATTTAAAAAAAGAAAGACAATATTGATTACTAATATCAGGAATGAATGAAAAAGGTAATATTACAACAGAGTCTACAGACAATATACAAATAATGAAGCTATATTTTGAACAACTTTATTCCCGTGACCTTGACAATTTGAATAAAACGCATAAATTATTTTTAAAAAACAATTTAATTACAATAAGAGAAGAAATGGAAAATTGGAATACTCTCACATTCATGAATGAAATTGAATCTCTGCCTCCCAGCTCTCTGTGCAATTTCTTGGAGTCTCACCCCGCCCAGTATAGAAGTCAGTTAAAAATTGAAAAGTAATCTGTACACAGACTTGGGGCTCCCAAGTCTGTGTCTCCCTTCTTCCCGAGATCTTTCCTTCTCAATTTCCAGCTGCTCTGGCAGCTCCGAACCCTCACATCTGACTCAGTTCTCAGCCCAACAAGACATACCCTTATGTAGCACTCTAGCTCCACAATGGGCTCTCGGGGACCTCACCAAGTTTGCTCTTCTTTTCATAGTGACATGACCCTCTGGATTTGGCCTGCTTGTGCTTGTTCTCCGGCGCTTTCAAAATAGTTGGGTTTCTTTGTTTTTGCAGATTATATAATTTGATTAAAAAATGATTTCAAACTTCCAGAAGGACTGCAAGAATAATGCAAAGAACTCTTGTATGTATGTACTTTACACAGATTCATCAATTGTCAACACGTTTCCACAATTGCTTTCTCTTATTAATAACTGATAGATAGAAAGGTACATGATACAGATATGTGTGTATGTGTGTGTATATATATTTACATATTGTATAATATATATTTAAATAGACCTTATTTTTTAGAACAGTTTTAGGTTTACAAAAAAAAAAAAAAATTGAGAACATAGTATAGAGAGTTCCCATACACCAGTTTCCCCTGTTATTAACATCTTACGTTGGTGGGTACATTTGTTACAATTAATGAACCAATATTAATGCATTATAATTGATGGAGTTTGAATGTGTCATTCCCTCCAAAACTCATGTGGAAATTTGACCCCACTGTGGCAGTGTTGGAAACTGATGGAGTCATGGGAGAGGATCCCTCATGAATGGATTAATGCTCTCCCTGGGGGAGGGGGGATTAATGAGTGAGTTCTCACTCTATTAGTTCCCGCGAGAGCTCCTCATTGCTTAAAAAGATCCTGGCACCTTCTCTCTCTCTCTCTCTTGCTTCCTCTCTCTTGCTTCCTCTCTCTTGCTTCCTCTCTCTTGCTTCCTCTCGCCATGTGATCTGTTTGTACCCGCCAGCTGCTGCCACTTTCCTCCATGAGTAGAAGCAGCCGGAGGCCCGTGCCAGATGCAGCTGTCCCAGAATAGTAAGCCAAATAAACCTCTTTCCTTTATAACTTACCCAGTCTCAGGTATTTCTGTCATAGCAACACAAAACGGACTAAAACAACGATGAACTAAAATCCGTACTTTATTCACATTTCCTTACTTTTTACCTGACATCCTTTTACCACTCCAGGATCCCATCCAAGGTATATTACAATTAGTTGTTATGTCTCCTTAGGCTCCTCTCGGCTATAACAGTTTCTCAGACTCTTCTTGTTTTTGATGACCTTGACAGTACTGAGGTCAGGCATTATGTAGGATGCCCCTCTACTGGAGTTTGTTTAGTGTTTTCCTCTTGGTTATTCTGGGGTGATGGTTTTTGAGGAGGAAGACCACACAGGTTAAGTGCCATTCTGGTGACATCATATCGAGGGCACATACTATCAACACGCCTTATCACTGTCGACTTTGACCTTGATCACCTGGCTCAGGTAGTGTTTGTGAGGTTTCTCCACCATAAAGTTACTGTTTTTCCCCCTTTTCCACACTGTCCTCTTTGGAAGGAAGTCACTATGTGAAGCCCACAGTAAGAAAGGAGGAGTTTGGCGTGCCCCCACCCCGCCCCCCGTTGATGGCAGATCATCTACATAAGTCACACAAAAATCTTGTACATGGGAGATTTGTCTCTTCTCCTGGTTGGGGTTTTTAATATTATATTCAGAGTTTATAACCGTTGTGAGCCATAGGGATATTTTGGAATAACTTGCATTGGAATAACCCTTTGGGTGATAACAGTTATAAACTCTGAACTGGACTTCCCATATCTAACACTTGTTGGACACTTGTTGGTACCATGCACTGTGTTAAACATCTTTTATGTATTTTATTTCATTTAATCCTTGTAATAACCCTATGCAGTGAGTACCATTATGCCAATCTCATGAATAAAGGAACTGAGACTCAGAGAGTCACTCTACTTGTGAACCCCATTGTATTCTTGCGTGTGCTTGCACACCATACCCCCTAAAAATTGGAGTGAATTTCCTTACCCTCTTTGTCCACCCAAGTTTAGTGCTGCTAGGTAAGACCTGCTCCGAATCCTCTTCTTCACACATTTCTCAGTCTACCTCTGAGGTTACCCATCTTCCCTTCCCTGCTGAGTCTGGTTGTGTAGTAACCATGTGCTCACCTCAGCTTATTCTAGAGCCCACCCCAGAATCCAGTTCTGTGATTTCCCATCAGAGCCTGCTATGGTCTGAATGTCCCCTCCAAAGCTCATGAGGAAGCTTGATCCCCAATGTGGCAGTGTTGAAAGGTGGGGCCTTTGGGAGGTAGTTGGATCATGAGGTTTATGCCTTCATGAATGGGTTAAGGGATAAGTGTGTTATCATGGGACTACCACTTGGATCTTCATAAGGAGAGGAAGAAACATTCTAGCACGCTCTTGCTCAGCTTTTTGCCATGTGATATTCTGTATTGCCATGGGACTCTGTAGAGAGTCCCTACCAAGAAGAAGGCCCTCACTATATGTGCCCCCTTGACCTTGGACTTCCCAACCTCCAAAACTGTAAAGAAGTACCGTTTCTTTATAAACTACCCAGTTTCAGATATTCTGTTACAGGCAACAGAGAATGGGCTGATACAGTGCCTGAACTCTCTGACACAGACTGCAAGACAGTGGCTACCACACCAGCCCTGGAGCATGAGGCGCCCAGCTCAACACCTCCACTGACAAATAAAGTGCCCCTTCCACCCAAGGGCAAAACAACACCTCACGCCTATGAAGACCCGAGAGATCTGGAAGCCTGTTTCACACTCAGCAAAATCCCCCACCCAGATGTTAAAGGTGAGAGGACAGGGAGGGAGTTGAAGACTCTAAAGCCACTAGGGTTGGAAAAGAAAACCAAACAAAACAATTTCTGGACGGTTAACCCACCTGCCCCCACAACAGCCTCCAGATGAGAAATTTGTGGGTATGGTAAGGTCCAGCTGGTTTAGAGAATTCACAATGCTTAAGGTTTTGCCCCTCCTCACCACCCCCCAGGCCTCTTCCTGGGCACCACAATGGGGATGAAAGCGGGGCTTGGGTGCAGAATCTCATTTGATTTTTACAAAAACCCAGCAGGACACAGGACAAATGTTTATATTCTCACTTTACCATAGGAATTGAGGCCTAAAGAGGTAAAGCAATTTGCCAAACACAGTCTAGTAATTTAGCGTGCCATCTGACTCCACCTAGGGCTTTTTACATGGGATGGTTCAATGGAAAAGACTGCAGCCACTTCCATTAAAAAAAAAAAGTCAAGTAGAGGCACCTAATAACAGTGGTCGATAAAAAGACGTCAATGAAAATCACTGGAAATAGTACTTCCCAAAGTTGGAGCATTCCAGAAGATTAGAATGGCTGGTGTTAATTGAGGAGGATTCTCTGTAGACCTTGAATATTCCGTAGATGGACAGAAGAGAAGGCAGAAAGAAGGCCAGATGGGTCCACACTCACAGGACGTATATCTCCTCTCTCTGACTGCCATCTCCTGGAGAGCTGTGCCTGGCATGGGGCTCCCACTTGGGAACCTGCTGGTGACATGTGCCCAAGAACACGTTTAGACCAAGCCCTACAGGCCACAGAGCTGGAGCCCAGGAGAGAAACAACCAACTTCAGTGTTCTGCTCCCACTCAGACATGTCTCTGCTAGGCAGGTTGCCAGCACCTGGCCTGCCACCTAGCACACAGTGGGTCCACATTAAATGTTTGTTGGCAGGAATTAGGTGCTCCTGGAAAGGGACTGAAGCACAGACAGGTGAAGTCGTTCTCCCAAGATCACACAGCCAGGAAGTAGCAGAAGTGAAGTCCAACCCAGCTCGACAGACAATTCAGCACTTAAGCCTCTGTGTTTTGCCGCCACCATCCAGCCTCTCGCCTCAAGGATCAGAGTAATGTAATTTCTCACCCTTTTCCCTGTAACTCCCTACACAATGTCTGTCACACAGTAGGCTCTTAAGAAATATTTGTTGACCGAAGCTTAGAGGTCTGTCACCAACATTGAGTTAGGGGAGTTTCCTTACTAAACCACAGGCCACAATGGGCAGGAAGTCAAGGGATGAGCCTGAGTCAGAAAAGGGGAAAGGAGCCCTGAACACAGAGCAGTGGCCAAAGGCGAGGACTGGGGAAAAGGGTGGAGAGAAGGCACACCACACTGATCCCCCCACAGCCCCTGAAATGCTGCCCCCCCAAGCCCTGCACACCCCACCAGTGCTGGTCATGCCACGGTTCTGCCACCTGTCCTCTGTCTGGAACTCTCTTCTCTCCCTCTTTACCTGGTTACACCAACTCATTCCTCAGATTTCACCCCAAATACACCTCCTCGTGGAAACTTTCTTGGGTCTTTTTCACCAGGTAAACCCCCAGTTATGGGCTCTCACAGTACTTACCACAGTTGTAACTTTCCATTTTATTTGGGTGATTATTTGATTCATGTTTATCTCCCCTTCTAAACTGTAAGTTCCAGGAGGGCTTTGCTTTGCCCACAGTATATCCCAGCATCTTGCATACTATCTGGTATGGAGTAGATGCTCAATAAACATGAGTCAAATAAATGAATGATTGAATAAATATAGAGACGAATATTGAAACTTGAGCACCCTCTGTGAGAGTATGAAAATGACCCCCCCAAAAGGTATTCACATCCAAATCCCTTGAACTTATCCATGTTACCCTTATGGAAGCAGAGTCTTTGCAATGTGATGAAATCAAGGACCTTGAGATGGGGAGGTTCTCCTGGATGATCAGGGTGAGCCCTAAATGAGATCACATATAGGCTCTTTAGAAATTTTTGTTCTAAGAGGGAAGCTTATCCATGTTACCCTTATGGAAGCAGAGTCTTTGCAATGTGATGAAATCAAGGACCTTGAGATGGGGAGGTTCTCCTGGATGATCGGGGTGAGCCCTAAATGAGATCACATATAGGCTCTTTAGAAATTTTTGTTCTAAGAGGGAAGCAGAGGGAGATTTGACATACACACAGAGGGGAAGGCAAGCAAAGGAATTTGGTAGCCACCAGAAGCTGTAAGTGGCAAGGATGGGATTCTCCCTTAGAGTCTCCAGAGGAAGCACAGCCCTGCCGGTACCTTGATTCAGCCCAGTGAGACTGATATCAGACTTCTAGTCTCCAGAGTATGGGAGGATAAACTTCTTCTGTTTTAAGCCAGCCAGTTGGTGGTAATTTGTTACAGCATCCAGGGGAAACTATTACATCTTGACCTTCCTCCTCACCCTAACCACCAACCCTCCTCCCATCAGCCTTCTCCATGTCCAGACACTTCAGATTTGGGGGAGAGGGAAGAATCTAAAAAGGAAAAAATAAAGGGGGGATCCAGGAAAAAGGGTGAGGATGAGGATAAAAAAGGCTAGAGTATGTGTGCACAGGGGGAGTGAAATCTACTCAGATGCTGGAGGCAGGGCCCAAGCTGCAGGAAGAAAAGCCCTAGGTCCATGCTTCCCCCGCGCCTCCCCCAATGAATACATTCAAGGGGAAGTAGGAGAGGCTGAGAGTTCTTAAGTCCTCGCTCTGTCTGTCTGTCTGTTTGCCAGTTACTGGTCATGATCCCCACAGAGTAGCCAACCTATAGCCAAGTGGCCCCCCACACTGGATTCCAGCCCCCACCAGCCTTGCAGTCCCCATGCACGTGAGCTGTGCTCCAACTTCAGTGCCTTTGCACCTGCTGTTCCCTCTGCCCAGAATGCTCTTCATCCAGATCACCACGTGACTCATTCTTCACCTCGTTCAAGTCCTTATTCTAATGTCACCTACTAGGGGAGGCCTTCCCTGCCCACCCTATTTAAAATGCGAACACCCCCCAATACCCTATTCTCCTCCCTTACTTTATTGTTCTCTGAAGCATTTTCACTGTCTGACATACTACATACTTATCCAATTTATTGATTCTTGATGTCTGTCTCTTCTTGCTAGAATGAACCCTCTACATGGCAGTAGTTTTGTCTGCTTTGTCTGCCTAGAATGAAGCCTGGTACGTGGCAGCCATCAACAGCTATTTAAGAATAAACATTCTCAGAGGGCCTTCCTTTGGGGTAAATGGGGGTACTGGGGTGAGAGCTGTCAGGTGGGAACAGGTCGGAACAGCTGGGAGCAGGATGCTAAAGTCTTTGCTTCAGAAGCCTTCCGCTGGCCCTCAGTGCCAAATGCAAACCCTGTCAGGGCATTTCTTAGGGGTTCTAGTCATTTTTGTCCCCGTGGACCGCACTCCTAGGGCCTCTCATTAGTGCTCGTGGGGAAGCACTAATGGGCCACACCCAAACACCTGCTAGTGGACTTCATAACTGGCTCTTTGCTCAGCAATCTCCCAAGGAAGCTCCAGCTGGGATTGTCCCATCTGCTGCTTTTTGTCTGCAGCTGGTGTGGGTGAGGGCTGAGAGAAGGAGGCAACACGGTACAGTAGAATCACACAGACGTGGGCTTGAAAACCAACTGTGCCACTTACTGAAGAATGTTGGGAAAATCATGTAACCTCTCTGAGACTCAGTTTCTCCCTCTGTGACATGGGAAAAGGAGACCTACCTCATATAGGATCAGATCAAGTAATAGTAACGCATCACCCAGCACAAGAATAAATGTCAGTTTTTCTTCCTGCATTCTTTCAGACTAAACATCCTCCAGGGCAAATGTAGTATCTTTTCTATTTTTGTACCCAGGTGCTTAACACAGTGCCTGACGCATAGTGAGTCCACAATGAATGTTTGCAGACTCGAGCTGCGGACCACAAATTTCTTAGGGGTTCTAGTCATTTTTGTCCCCGTGGACCGCACTCCTAGGGCCTCTCATTAGTGCTCGTGGGGAAGCACTAATGGGCCACACCCAAACACCTGCTAGTGGACTTCATAACTGGCTCTTTGCTCAGCAATCTCCCAAGGAAGCTCCAGCTGGGATTGTCCCATCTGCCATTTCTTAGGGGTTCTAGTCATTTTTGTCCCCGTGGACCGCACTCCTAGGGCCTCTCATTAGTGCTCATGGGGAAGCACTAATGGGCCACACCCAAACACCTGCTAGTGGACTCCATAACTGGCTCTTTGCTCAGCAATCTCCCAAGGAAGCTCCAGCTGGGATTGTCCCATCTGCTGCTTTTTGTCTGCAGCTGGTGTGGGTGAGGGCTGAGAGAAGGAGGCAACACGGTACAGTAGAATCACACAGACGTGGGCTTGAAAACCAACTGTGCCACTTACTGAAGAATGTTGGGAAAATCATGTAACCTCTCTGAGACTCAGTTTCTCCCTCTGTGACATGGGAAAAGGAGACCTACCTCATATAGGATCAGATCAAGTAATAGTAATGCATCACCCAGCACAAGAATAAATGTCAGTTTTTCTTCCTGCATTCTTTCAGACTAAACATCCTCCAGGGCAAATGTAGTATCTTTTCTATTTTTGTACCCAGGTGCTTAACACAGTGCCTGACGCATAGTGAGTCCACAATGAATGTTTGCAGACTCGAGCTGCGGACCACAGAGGGGAGAAGTGCCATGAGGAGAGTGTGGCAATTATGAACTTTGTCATCACACTGAGACCTCAGAAGAGCTGTGTTACTGACTTATGCTTTAGTATGTGGCGACCAGGGTTGGCCTGAGGAGGAAAATTAAATGGGGAGTGGGCATACAGGGCTCAAGAACAAGTGTAATAGAAAGAGGCTGGGAGCAGGAGCCAGAAGTATCTCATTGTGTGGGTGGACAGGGAGCATGTCCTAGAACCACAGATGGGCAAGCACCCAGTCATCACATAGAAATCCTTCAATTAATTTATAAATGTGGACAAGAGTAGTGGCCGCTTATGAGAATTTCATGAATCTTAGCATATATTTCACTTCATTTTTCCAAAGTTAGGCTCAGAATTTCTGCAATTTGTAACATTAAACTTGAGTCACCTATTTGAAACTTCATACTGTGCATCAAAGTGTTAATAAAAAATTGTATCTATTTCTCAATATGTATTTACTTAATCAGAAAATTTGTGTGGGTTTTGAATATTTATTTACCAATTGCAGTTTTAAAAGTTTTAAGAAGTGTAAAAATGACCTCAACATATACAAGAACACCAAAAATCTACAAAAGAAAGAATGCTAATTTTCCTTTCATAGGTCCTGGTAATTTTCCATTTGGGTTCCTTTGGTGCCCTGAGAAGAGAGGCTGGGGAAGGACAGAGGGGCAGGTGTGTGAAGATAGAAAGACGGTTGGCTACTGGCTACCACAGACACCAGCAGGACCTTCCCCCATCAAAGTCACTCAGATGTTGGCTTGTTTAAAAGAATTTGGAAAAAGAAGGTGAGAAGAGCATTGACTGACTTGTTCTTAAGTCCCTAAAGGTCAGATTGCCGCAGAATGAATCTGGGGGTGAGGTGTGAACCTGCCATTTTCTTGAGATAGCTCTTCCTCTTTGACTTTCATTTTCTTATAAACTATGCACACTTCGGCTCCACACCAGGACTACAGAACTTCCCTCTTCCATCCTCCTCGCCCACACATGGCCTGCTGGACACATGTGCATGCTCACCGTTCACTGTCGCCGGCTGATCTCCAGTTACCATTCCTTGTATTTGTCATTAGTTCTGTGAAAAAGGAAAGACTGTGCTTCCGGCATGTCCTGGGGAGAACACTGGAATAGCAGCGGGGGGACAGATGAGTTGAGCTCCACACAAAGATTCTGGGATTCCATGGGGCAGTGAGACCTCTGGGAGCCTGTGGGACAAGGAGAAGAGGTGTCTGGTTGTGAGCTGCTCAAGATATGCTTGGCCCAGCAGTAAGCAGAAAGGACGCCCCATCTGTAGGAAAAGCAGCAACATGAGCACTAATACCTACATGTGTATAACATCTCGGAGTGTGCAGAACACTTAGATCTAAGCTGATCCTTCTCACACCAATTGAGGTTATATTACAGATATAAATCCTCTGAAAGAAAGTGAGCCTGATAAGGCCAGCATCGGACAAATTTTTGCATTCCACCCTGCCTAGACAAGGGTACTTAATAAATGTTTACTTACATCAATCTTCTCAACAACCCTGATATATTGGAAGAAGTGGTATCATCTTCATTTCACAGCTTAGAAATCTGAGACCTGGGGAATTCGTGACATGCCCAAAGTTACAGATGACAACTAAGACCCAGGGCTTGAAGCCACGTCTTGGGTCTTCCCATGGAGCACTCTTGCTGTTACCAGAGGTGTGGAGGACACAGACCTTTAAATCTTTGAAGCTAAGAAACTATCATTCAAGGCATTACAAGCAATTTCTACTTGACGGAGTAGTGACTGAGATTTAGGTGCGAGCCTCCCGCTGTCCTGGGTGAACCTTCCTGGTCATGTCTGTACACAGAAAGTTGCACTTTGTTTGGGAAAAAGTCCTGAATATTTGTAATGGGTTCTCAGCAGATGCTGCAAACCATGGTGTTAAGGTTTTCTTTAGAAATGCCAGTTATCTCCTTGGTGGAACCATGCCCCTGAGAAGTTAGAGAAATGTTTCCCTAAGTCTGCATTTAGACTGTCTGTATTAGTCAGGGTTCTCCAGAGAGACAGAACCAATAGGATATGTTATAAATATATGAAAGGGGATTTATTAGGGGAATTAGCTCACACGATTGTGAAGAGAAGTTCCGTGATAGGCCATCTGCAAACTGGATACCGGTAGCGTGGCTCAGTCCAAAGGCCTCAAAACCAGAGAAGCCGATAGTGCCATGGGTGTAGGTCCCAGAACCCAATGCTGAAGAGTCTCAAGCTCTGATGTCCACAGACAGGAGAGAAGAGTGTATCCTAGCTCCAGCAGACAGAGAGAGTGATTTACCTTTTTTCTCCATTTTTTGTTCTCTCTGGGCCCCCGGCAGATTGGATGGTTCCCACGTTGAGGGCAGGTCTTTTCCACCCAGTCCACTCAGGATCTCATGCTAATTTCTCCTGGAAATACGCTCACAGACACACTTAAAAAGATAGCTGTACCAGGTTTCTAGGTATTCTTTAATCCAATCAATTTGACACCTAGAATTAACCTTCACATGGTCTCATACCTGAAAATCATTGCTCTTTGCCCAACTACTGTTCACAGACCAGGAGCTCAGATGATAGCAGGAAGAGCAGGCAGCTCCATAGGCCCTGGATTAGCCTGACATGCCACTGTCTGGGACCCACAGCTACTGTCCCACCTGTGCTGTTATTTAAGGCTAAGGCTGACTTATGTTGGCTACTGGAGCCAGACATACCTTCAGGGTGGGGCTAGGAACTTCCCTTGAAGGATACTGATATTCTTGTTGTGGAAAAAAAAAAAGTGGTCTTTGGGCAGGGGAAGAAAGACTCTTCCTCTCTCTGTGGGCAAGAAAGGTATTCAGAGAGGCCTGGAGATTTCCACTTAGCTGGTGTCTCCCCACAACGAAGACTGCCAGAAGCTTAAGGAGGGTTTGCAGAATGAGGCTGAGCTGGTAGGTTCTCTGAGCAGCTACTTCTTGAAGCACCAACTATCTCTCTTTGTTATTTAAGAACTTCTACAGCATCTTAAATATGAAGGGCCTGTGCCCATACTGAAAGCCACGAGCTGCAGCCCTGAGGCCACCATTGCAAGACACTGAAAGGTGTGCTACGAGCCCACCAGAATGACTCTGGGAATGGACTTCCTGCATTCCTGGGATGGGGACTCTGACTATTGTGATCTTAGAATTAAGGGGAGTACAACCAATACGTTCCAATTAAAATTTTTTTAAAAAGAATTAAGGAGAAATGACACCTTTAAAAACTGGAGAAGTCAAGGCCATCTGACTACAGAAGGAAGATAACTGTTTCTTGAAATGACTTGGGATACTTCTGTCAATGTTCTGTTCTAACCTCTTGCATCCCAAGTTCACAAAGCAATGACAATGGACTAGGTCCACATCCTACCTGACAAGATGATTTTCTTAAAAAGCACCCTGGTGGAGGGAGGTGTCCCAGGTACAGTCAAAGGCCCTGGTTGTCCTGGGGTGGTGTGTGGGACTTAGTGCAGGCACAGCCTGGAGAGAGGCCAAACAAATCCAGGTGATGGGCGGAAGGGCTGGCTCCCTCCAGGTAGTATGAGGAAGTTTCTACTGAATATTTCTCCCACTCACCACCCCCCCTCCATCTAGGGAGCCTTTATCAATTGTCAGAACACATTTGTATCCAGCCTACAGCAGCCCAGGAAGGTTACGATGATTCCAGTCTTGCCAATGGCTAATAGAAGGGACTGGTCTAAGGGCACTCAGGGCGTAATAGCCAAGCTGTGGCTAGAAATAGGTTTCCTGTTTCAGAGGCCCATGGGTTCCTCCCACCTTGGGCACTGACCAACAAGTGTCCCAGATAGTTTCCACGAGTGAGAAGGCTTTTAACCCCAGCTCTGCTGACTCAAGTGAACAAGCAGAGGAGGTCCCTCATCTGGGAGATCAGTATTTCTTCCTCTTCCCTCTAAGTTGATGGGCATGATAACCTTACACTGTCTTTGTAGTTCCACAAATGTAGCTGCTGTGGCCTGACAGGCAGAGAGTTGAATTTCAATCTGGACACCAAGGTTTTAACTCTGCCACTAACTAGGTGAATCACCCTGGCTAGTCACCTCCATGCTCTGCGTTTCCTCTTTTATTTAAAATGCAAACCTGCCATGTCCCTCTCCTGCTCAAAACCCTTCAAGGATATCTGTCATTAACCCAGCTAAAGTTCAAGCGACTCCTCATTCAAGCCACAGAGCCATTGTTCAAACCAAGTAGACAGAAACATTCAGAAGAGGGTCTGTCCCTTCTGAGCTCTTTTATACTCAGCCAGGAGGCAGTCAAGCAGACAGTGGAGGGATGTGGGCATTAATTAGGTTCCGTAGACCACAGCCAGAAGGTTCTTCCTGGGCTGGGGCTGGGTTGAGCTGGTCCACCCTGCCCCTTCATGGGCCCCTCACCTTGCATCTGCGATTCTCCTTGACACAACGACTACTCAGTTTCCCAGGCAGTTTCCTTCTCTCGGTCACCTTCTCGGGGCTGGTTCCCTCTAGGTCTCTCTCCCTGTTATGTGTAGCTCTGACACAGTGATCACAAGGCCTGGGACTTCCCTAATCCAAGGACATAAACTGCAAGCTGTGCCTCTTACCACACTCAAGCACAGACTTCCTACCCATTGAGATGCCCACCCTACCCCCAGTGATGCCCATTCAGAAGCCTCATCCTAAAGGCCAAGATGAAGTAAAGTGAAAACGAGACAATGGAACTATCCAGATCTTAAGATTTGCCCTAAAAATTTCCCACTGTGGCCAGGGAGGCAAGACGTCCACCCAACTCTGCCCACAGGCTCCCTGGGCCTTGCCACATCCCTCCACTCTCTACGACACTGTCTCAGCCCTGAGCTGTTCCTTGTCTCCCGGCCCCACTCTCTCTCTCTCAACTCACTTGACATCTGTCTATTGCAAGAACTCTCCCAGGACTGGAAGGGGCATTGTTCCCATGGCAGTGAAAACATGAGCTCCGGAGTTAAACAGACCGGGGATAAACTCTTCTCTCTGCTACTTACTGACTGAGTGATGTGGACAAGTGACTTAGTCTCTGACCTCATTTCCTCATCTAGAAAACATTGACAATGATGTCCATCTCACTAGGGGGTTATAAGGACAAAATGAGACATTTGCAGATTAATCAGGGTAGTTAACACCAGGTGCTATAGCAAAAGTCCCCAAATCTCGGTGGCTTGAACATGGGTTCCCTCCTTACTCTAGTCACAGGATGATGCAGATTGGGTGTCTTTCCTGCACAGCTCTCCGCCAATAGGGGATACTGGGACCCAAGTTCTTTCTATCCCTTTGGAGTCCTCCACTGGACCCCCCTGCCGATGGCTGGCAGAGTGGCAAAGACAGAGTTAGAGGCCAGGCCTGGACATGGCACCATCAATTCAACTTCACGTTGGTTAAAACCCAGTCACATATTCCACCTAACTGCAAGAAGACTGGGAAATATAGCTGCCTCGTGTGCCCAGGAAGAGGAATGGGATTGCTATGCCTCTGGCCAGTGCGGCCAGCCACAACATGTATTCAGCATAGTGCCTGGAACTTCATAAGAGCTCAATAAACAGAAGATACTATTATAATTACTTTCTATCACCCATCCCAGTACTGGTGTGAATACCAGAAATCACTGAACTGTAGGGTGGGCTTTTCAGAACATCGAGAGTGAGTAATAATACAAAACAAAACAAACACGAATTTCTTTTTTTTTTTAAGGTATGGTAATCATGTGCCTGACCTAAGTCCTATTCTGGGTGCTCTCTGTGAGGCAGCAGGATACATCAGAACTGCCTGCATTTGAATGCTGGCTCTGCCCTGAGCAAGGTATTCAGCTATGTCTGCCATTGAGGTTTTCTCATCTTAAAACAGGAATGCCAACTTATCCACTTTACGGGGTTCTTAAAAAATGCCATCTTCCCTCATCACCACATACCTCAGCTCCACTTACCTCTGTCTGAAACCCCTCCCTATTTGCTCTTCACTTAACTACGTCCTACTCCTCCCTCAAGTCTCTGCTTAGATGTCATCTCCTCCCTAGAAGTCTTCCCTATCCTCCCAGTGTGATAGAGTACATAAGCCCTTTGTCCCCACACTAACCTGCACTTTCCTTCCCAGAACACTTTAACACTGCATATTAAAATCTCTGCTGACTTCTGTGTCTAGCTAGACTGCTTCTTGGGGGAAGGGACCATGCTCTCACTGCCTTTTTACTCCCAGCTTCAGCACAGTGCCTGCCCCATAGTGAGTGTGCAGTGAACAGTGGTCATATAAATGAATTAAGAATCCTGATCTTCCTTCAACATGTAATAGGGTAAGACTTTTAAACTCTTATAAATTAACAAAAAACTACAAGTAAAGACAAGTTCAGGAAGAAACATCACAGGTCAGTGGGAACTAAGAAGTCCCTTCAGAAGGCAGCCACACCCTTGTGTCATGCCCGGGTACTCCCAAGAAATTTGCCATCTTAATTTCTCAGCTGAGCAACGGAGAATGCAAAAAACATCCTCACACATTAAAAAAAACTCTGGGGCTCTCCCTCCCAGCTGACCTGAGGGTATAACATGAGCTATATGTCACTGAGGGTGGCCCTGAGTGACTATGTGTCCTAGTGGGCCTGTGGATAGCACTCTTCACTATCCACATAGCTGGTGTACTCCTGGCCTTGACTGACTATCAAGAGTAAAGCCTTTCTAATCTTAATGTAGACCCTCAAATACAAGATGGGACCTCCCCCCCAACTCTCACCCCCAGCCAAGTTGGCACACTCTCAGTGCAGGCCACTGGGCAGAGAGACTCCTACTCTGAAAATATTTAAACAGGGTTTACATCTCTACAAACACCCTATGGAGATAATGCCTCACTAATTCCTATGCCAAGCACACACTGCTAATGTCACACATACCCAAGTTAGGGCCCCTTTCTCAAAAGCTACCGTGGATAAGGCCTTCAGTGTGGGCACTGGGTACTGCCAGGGACTTCCCAGGAGCAGGGAGAGCTTGGTAACCGCAACCCCAGCCTGGAAATGTTCTGAGCCCCCCTTCTTTGGTCCCTGTACTTCGTTGAATCCAAATCCAGACCGACTTATCACTGCAAATCAGATATGACTGTAAGCACCTACACACACGCACACACACACACACACACACACACACACACACACACACACACACACACACACACACACACACACACACACACACACACACACACACACACACACACTCTGAAGCAGGTGTCACCCTCCAATAAAAAGTGAGGTGGGCAATGTTTGTCTCCCAATCCTTACACCTTCGGTGCACCTGGAGGGAAGTGTCAGATGAGCCAAGTGACACAGAGATGTGTGATTGAGAATGTGCTTGAGTCCTCCAGCAGCGCTATCACCCAGCAGAAAAATAGCTCTGCACATGAAATTTCAAGCAAGCAAGGGAAAACAAAAAGGGCTGGGAGAGGTCATGGACACCCCTCCAAAATTATTTAGCCAGGTAGGGGACAGCCTAGTCTACAGCTGGTTTAGCTCAGAGCCCTACCCGGAGGTCCTAGGGTAACACCACGACTCACGTACATGTCCTCGCACACCTGACCTCAGCTCCTGGGACAATCACCTTTCCCAACTCGAAGAGGCCGCACCACAGCTCTAATTTCAAGCCTGTTCACCTAATAAAATCAGCTCCGACACCCTCACCCCACCTTCCGCACCCAAAGGGTCCAGGGTATTCCTCTCCATCTGCGCTCCGACACCCTCCCGCCCCCATGCACATACACAAACACAGCCGGCCAGGCTGCCCGGACCGCTCTGACCCGATGACGCTGAGAGCCAAGGGGCGAGGGGGAGGGGAGAAGTGGCCCGAGCCTCGCTTCCACCCGGGACAGTCGCACGCCCACCCCTCCAGCCGACCGGGTCAGTGCCGGGCTCCGGACGCCGCGGCCCGGGGGGCGGGGCGTGCCTAGGCCCCGCCCCGTGACGTCAGCCCCGCGGGGCACGGGCGGGACCGGCGGCCGGAGGTTTCAGTCTCAACACCGCAGAGCAGCGGCCGGTGGCGCTGGCCGGCTCCGGCTCTGGACGATGCGGCGCGCCCAGGATGCTGCTGCGCCTGGTGGTATCGCTGGCCGCGCTCCTCAGCCTGCGCCTCGGCTCGGGCGCGCACGGTAAGACTCCGGGACCCGGTTCTGCCCTCTCCACGCCCGCCCCGCTGGGCTGTGTGGGTCGCCAGACTCGACTCCGAAGCGTCCTCAATTCTCCGTTAAAGTTCTGCATTCCTCGAGAACCCCATCTGGCTGGCCCTCTGGGGAGAGGGGCGCCCATTACCTCCTCAGTCCCCGGCTGGGGCTCCCCATTCTGGCAAGACTGGGTCTCAGGCTCACCTTTTGTGGAAGTGGAAGAAGCTGATGGGGAATGGGGGGTGGATAGAGAAGTATGTGCAAGACCAGGTGCTCCGCTCCTCCCCACCAACTCATCATCCACCATAAATTTAGCTCTGGCTTTTTTGCTGTCCTGGTTCAAATAATGGGACTGCTTGTCCCCCTGGGGAATGATTTTGATCTTCTGACTCTCCCTTCCCTAACCTAGCCCTGCAATTAACTTCTTTCTGCCCCTGTCCCATCTCACCTCCATCCCCGCCCTTGTACCCCACCCTCACCAGTCACCCCCTCCCTGCTCCGTCTTTAGCCCCCAGCTCACTCCCACTGCCACCTGCCTTGCTCCTTCCTTACCCCTTCTCCTTAGCTCAGGCTCCTAACCAGCCAGCTTTCCTGGAAAGCTTCTGCAAGGAGAAGAGTAAACCCCAGAGAGAGAGAGAGAGAGAGAATGAGAGGGCCTGGAGCTGGAGGGGACTGAGAGCAGAGACAGGGTGAGCAAGGACAAAAACCACTTCTACATGACGCCGAAATACAAAGTAAGACATGCAATCAGCCATTCACATGATCGAAAGCTGAGTTGGGGATGTGCAGCCCGAACACCACAAAGACTGGCTGCACTTTTCACTTTCCATCTAATGTTTTGAAATCGAGACACAGACTTGAGGATCAAAGACAGTATATGAAAGAAAGTTAAGAGACACGGATGTATTTTCTGTATAGGTGAGAATGACAGAGTCAGAAGAAAAAGGAGTATGATTAGAGAGACGGTGACAGGTCGGAGCAAGTGAAGTAGTAGCAGAGTTGATTTCAAAAGGAGAGATGTTAAGGGATCAAGGAGGTGAGAAGGGGAACCAAGCAGTTATTGGTCTTGCACATACTTCATTCCCCTTATCAGGAAGACTCTTAAAATAGGTGTGTTTATTGCACTCTTACTAACTAACAGTGAGGTTAAATAATCTGCCCAGAATCACACTGGCCAATGCTGGTTTGAGGTTCCTGAAATGGGTGTTTCCCATCAAGTGGTGTGTGTTGGTGACAAAGGGGTAGGAGAGTGGAGATAGGGATTGGTATTTAGTATCTCACCTTGGAGCCAAGTCTGCTAGCTCTTTGTGGAAATGTCCTCAACCCAGTCTAGAACTAGAGCTGGTTCATTCTGTCTGTTTTCACCCAGCCTGAGGTTGGGTGTCTGCATATAGGTAAAGCCTTTCTAGAAGCTAGGGAATGGGCAAGCTTGGGAAGCCCAGGAGACCTGTGAAGAGCAACAGGCAGATGTCAACAAGCAGGGTATCTATGTACCCAAAGAATCTCAGAGAGGTGACCTTGGTCTGGGGCCAGATTGGGGACCAGGTGTAAGGATGGGGGGGACCAGACTGGGGATGGTACTGGAGCAGGGACAGAGACTGGGCAGAGCCAGGGACTAGCTCATCTGAGAGCTCATTGCCGACATGCCTTAGCCCTCATCTTGGCTCTTTTCAGCCACTGCTGGGGCTTCTGATCACAAACAGCACAGGGCAGAGATTTAAGGACACTACACTAGTTCTGGAATCAGACATTTCTGGATTCAAGTCCTCACTCTGCCCCTTGCTAGCTCTATTGGCCTTGAGCAAGTCACTTAAACTCTCTGAGCCTCCATTTATCCTTTGGTAAAATTGGGGTAATAAATGCCTACCATGTAGGGCTGTTGTGATAGTTAGATGAAACATATGTAACATAATTGGCACAGTGCTCATCTCCTCGTACAGTATTCAGTCAATGGGAGCTGTTATAATTCTTCTCATCAGCACCATCCTTGTCCCTGGGGGTGGGCTCTGCCAGCTCTGGTACTGACACCCTTCTCCCCGGGGACAGAACTGCCCGGACCTCCATCTGTGTGGTTTGAAGCAGAATTCTTCCACCACGTCATCCACTGGATGCCGATCCAGAATCAATCTAAAAATACCTACTATGAAGTGGCAATTATGAGGTAAGAAAGGGGAAGGGAGGAGGGAGGTGGGGGAGAGAGTGCGTGGGTCCCTCCTGTTCTCCTGAACTGAGACCGGTAGGGACCCTAACACCTATCCATCAGTTGACAAGTACTGATTGAGTCTCACATGTGTTGAGCAATGTGCTGGGAGTTGTGGGGTGAGAAGACCAAGGTATTTATTGCCTTTGCCCTCAAGTCTTTTCCATATTACTGGAAAAAGCAGGAAAAACATCCACAATATAGTTGGAGAACAGGGAAACCCTAATGACTGCAAATGTGATTGGAAGAAGGGAGAAATTAGGCTGTGCTGCAGGGGGTAGTCTTTCTGAAGGAGCTGGACCTTGAGCTACTTGTATTGCCATCTAAGAGTCTTCTAGACTACAGTGAAATTGGTACTGGGTCCCAGAACCAAGGGAGACCTGCTTGCAATGAAATGCCCTGGACTAGAGGAAATACCCTGAGGGCTGTAACCAGTTTCTCCCATTATGGGAGTTTTCTCCCCTGGCCTCTCGCTTCCCTCTTAAAGGAGATAGGTTTGAGTATAAGTTCCTCTCCCAGTGCCCACCCTGCTTTCTCCTCAGGTATGGAAAAGAGCTCTGGAAGACCATTCCCAACTGTAGCCAGACCCTGGCACAGTCCTGTGATCTCACCACGGTGACCCTGGACTTGTACCACAGCAATGGTTACCGGGCCAAAGTCCGGGCAGTGGACGGCATCCAGCACTCCAATTGGACCTTGGCCAGCACCCGCTTCTCTAGGGATGAAGGTGCTTTTCCTCCCCTGGAACTAGAACATGGCTTTTGAAGTCTCTTCCAGCCAGAAAATCTAGGCTAGAGCTTTTCTCTGTGTTCCATAGAGCTTGCCATGTCACCCAAGCTTCCTGTCTGGGAAACTAGTTGCCCAAACAGGCCTGAGTAGAGACTCTGGAGATAGGTGAAAATAGCCAAAGTCGTCTGAGATTTAAAAGGGAACTGGAGTTGTTTATCCTACAGAAGAGAGGTCTTGGGGTGGGTCAAGGCCGCTGAGTCACACGGGCCAGGCCTGTGAACTTATAGGGTTCAAGGGGAGGAAGCGAATCTGTAAATACTCAGCATAGGGCAGCAAGCCTTGGGCAGAATTTGGATGAGGCCTTGCCGCCTTTAGGGGTGAAATTTCAGAGGTCATCCCTTTGGAGTAGAGAGGTCGCTACTGAAGACAAGTTGGAAACCTCTCTGGAGAGGGAAGAGAAAAGGATAAGCCCTGAACTCAATGGGACCCTTCCATTCCACAGACTGGGATTGAGCATGTTCTGTATGCAGGGTGAGCTAGCTCTGCAAGATTCAGAATCAGAGCCGAGAGGCCGGCCCGTGGCTCACTCGGGAGAGTGTGGTACTGATAACACCAAGGCCACGGGTTAGGATCCCATATAGGGATGGCCAGTTAGCTCACTGTGTGAGCGTGGTGCTGACAACACCAAGTCAAGGGTTAAGATCCCCTTACCAGTCATCTTTTAAAAAAAAAAAGAACGTGGTGCTGACAACACCAAGTCAAGGGTTAAGATCCCCTTACCAGTCATCTTTTAAAAAAAAAAAGAACGTGGTGCTGACAACACCAAGTCAAGGGTTAAGATCCCCTTACCAGTCATCTTTTAAAAAAAAAAAGAATCAGAGCCGATGGTCTAGGAGGTCATTGTCTCCCAAATGCCTGCCCACAGGCTGGTGCTCAGCTGGCTGCAGACACATTTCCTAAGGAGTGTGTTGAAAATATATATCTCCAGGTCCCAGCCTGAGATATTCAGATTCATTGTGTCTTGAGTGGGCCCAGGTTGTCTGTATTTTTAATGCACTCCAAAGAAGTCCTAATGTTCTGCTATGGCCCAGATTTTAGGGTGGGTAAAGCTTGACCCTGGAGGCAAGTCATGGGCAGGATGCCCAGGCCCTCCACAGCTCTCAGGCCTCATGGTTTCGCCTTCCCACTCAGTGACTCTGACAGTTGGCAGCGTGAAACTAGAGATGCAGAATGGCTTCATCTTTGGGACGATCCAGCCACCCAGGCCTAAGATGGCCCCCGTGGGCGACACATATGAAAGCATCTTCAGTCATTTCCGCGAGTACGAGGTTGCTATTCGCAAGGTGCCGGGAAACTATACGGTATGGGGTTCCCCAAAGCTGCAGGGCCAGGGCTCTCCCAGCTTCCCCGTTCCCTGGGCTGGAAGCAGCTTTTGTGTACCAGTGGGGAATTCTGCTGGCAGAGGAGAGGGAGGTCCTGGGGGGCACAGGAGGGAGGTGAGATGACCTCAGCCCTCAAACCTGTGCTCCTTTGAGATGGCGGGGAAGACACTGCCTTCTGTGTGTCGGGTGCCACACGTGGCATGTTACAGCTAATGTTTTTGATCTCTTCACAGTGAATATTTTATTGCATTTTATAGATGAGGAAATGAGGCTCCAAAAGGCTATGTAACTTACCCAAGGACACGCCTGTAATTGGGATGTCTGGAACCTGCAAAATCCATCCTCTTTCCTCTCTACCACAGTTTATTCTATTCCCTTCAGGAAAGATCTTCAGCTTCTATAAAACACTTCCTTTTCTCTTTTAATACAAAATAAGTTCTGGTAGTGAGAGAGACTGGACTGCATTTATAATCACAGGGTTTGTTATCTTAGAAAAAAGACCATGGGGGTTGGCTGCAGTCATCTCTAGAGGTCCCTCCAGCTCTCAGCTTCTGTGTGCCATGAAATAAGAGGATTTTTTTTCATTGTCATTTTCATTTCAGTTCACAAACGAGAAGGTAAATCACGAAAGCTTCAGTCTCCCAATCTCCGGAGAGGTGGGAGAGTTCTGTGTCAGGGTGAAGCCATCTGTCGGCTCCCGAATTAATAAGGCAGCATGGTCCAAAGAGGAATGCATCGTCCTCACCAAGCAGCAATGTGAGTTGGTCAGGGCTGCAGGGAGGGGAGGGAGGCTGGAAGGGCCTTGTGCAGTCCAAAAAGTAACCGTTCTGGGCTGCTGGCGCCAGGCACTGTTAGGCTCTGCCCCACGTAGCTCTCCAATCTCAGCACAGGGCCTGTTGTCTCCATTTTAGAGATGAGGGAATGGAGGCTCAGTACAAGCAACTGCCCAGGGTCATGTAGCTTGGGCATGGAAGCAAAACCAGGTCTACTGATTCTGGGACCTTCCACTTGAGCACAGCTACGTTTCCCAGGACCTCTCCCCCACCAGGCCACCCTCAGTCAGCCATGCTAGTTCCTCTTTGTTGCCGTCCTCTGCTGTCCTACCTCAGAGCCAGGGATACAAAGGGCTTCTTCTTACACCCCAGCCCCCACCCCAGAGGAAGCAGAACTGAGTTGACTCCTCGCCAGAGCTGCTAAAGTCAGCAAACACTGCCCAGGCTCTCGGCCACTGCCCAGTGGTGGGAGGGGAGAGGATGTAGGCTGTGAAGGCCATGGTCCTGCCTGTGAGGCTCTTGCAGTCTGCTGAGGAGACAGAGTGTGCTCAGAGGAAGCCATAACTAGCAACTCAAGACAGCATTCGTCAAGTGCCCGAGGAAGCATGCCAACCCTCAGTGCTCTGCCAGTTCCCAGTCAGGTGTGGACAGAGTCCAGCAAAGAAAGGGATTCCTTAGAGACCTACAATAACTTCCAGTTTACAAAGGTCACTCAGCAGCTCGTTGTCATTTAAGTCTCACCATAGGGTAAGGCACAAACTATATTAGGTGGCCTTAAGAACTTTTTTATACATTCATTCATTGATATAAGAAGTACTTTTGCTCAAATCTCAGCTTTACCGTGTACCACTTAGGAAATATAGGACCTTGGGCAAGTTACTTAACTTCTGTGTGCCTCAGGATCCTAATCTGTAAAAATGGGGATGATGATAGTATTTATCTCCTAATGTTGTTTTAAGGATCAGATGATATAAGTAGATTACTTGGTACATGATAAGTGCCATGTACTGCACAACCATCTTATGAGGTAGGTACTATAATTTTTCCCATTTTATAGATGAACAAACCAAGGCTCAGAGAGATCAAATAATTTGTCCACAGTCCCACAGCTAGTAAGTGATGAAGCTGGGATTCGAGCCCAGGTCTAGCTGTCCCCAGAGCCTCTGTTCTCACCTGCTGTCCCATCCTGCTTCATTCACAGTTCTGCTTGCAGAGATGTGTGCAGAGAGCTGGGAGCAGAGACAGTATGTGAACCAAGGCATCCTCAGGGCAGGAGTTAGAAGGCCAGGCAGGGATTGTTGCAGGATTCTAGACATATCTAGGGCTGTGGCCTAGAGGTTGCCTGATGGGGATAGCCTGGGCCCACCCACTAAGTGGCTCCTGAGAGTAGCCGAGGGGTCTTGGGACTGTCCCTTCATGTTCTGTGGTGCCAGGTCACAAACATATCTCTCTGGGCCTGCAGATTTCACCGTGACCAACCTCAGCATGTTCTTTGCCTTCCTTGTGCTGCTCTGCGGAGCCCTGGCCTACTGCCTGACCCTCCACCTGTATGTGCAGCGTCGGGGGAAGCTGCCTGCTGTCCTGGTGAGTCTCGCAGGGAGTCCGCTGGCCCGTCCTTCCCAGCCACACCAGAGCTCTGGGAAGGCAGGGAGCTCCTTCTCTCCCAACAGCACATTCTCTCAGCTTGCCTCCACACTCAGCCCTGCCATTATCCAGAGGCACCATCATCAAGCACTGTGGGGATAGGGAGGGCCGAATGCAAAGCGCAGTCCTGAGAATGTTAGGACACGGGCTGAGTAATCACAAACTGCAGTGGCCACGAGTCGTTTTGTGATGATCCACTGACAACTGGCCATGGGCCAGCCCCTGTGCACTAGTGTCTCTGAGACAGGCACAGTTATTATCCTCCTTTTACAAGTGAGGAAACTGAGGCACAGAGAAATTGTTACATGCACAGGGTCACACAGCCAGGAAGAGTCAGGGATGGAGCCCATTTTCCCACTGCTAGGGGTGATGAGCACAGGAGAGGAAGATTGAAGGCTGGAAGTGCTGGCTCTTGGGCTGCTGTCAGAGTGGGAAGGAGCAGAGTGGAGAGGCGAGGCTGAGGATGGCGGGGTTTGTGGAGGAGGCTGGGACCTCCTCCCCCACCGGGGTTAACCTCTTGATGCACTATACTGATGAATGACGCATTAGTAGCAAGCCTGCCTCCAAAACACAGCTTGCAAGAATTGAGCAGCGTTTCCCAAACCTCAGCCTGTCTCTGGCCTGGAGTTCAGGCTGCATCCAAGGTGACCCGCCACAGCCCCCACAGCTGGCATGACTGTGTGATGGCCAAGGACTTAGCTGGGAAGGACCAAGGGAAGCTCATAGTTGAAGGGGAACATCCAGAGGAATCCTGAGATCTCTAGGAAAAATGAGGAGAAAGACAAAAACTCTCTGAAATTATTCTGTGTAAGAACTCCAGGTAGTTTTGGAGGAAGAAGGGGGTGGGACTGCCTGTCCCAATTAGGGTCTTTGTCCAGGCAAAAAAGAACTGTGTTCCCAGCTCTAGTACCTGGGTAGAAGAATAGGAGGAGGAGACTGGAGACAGGCAGCTCCTACAGCCCTAGGGGTTTATGAAGTTCTTCCTGTGTCTAGCTGAATTGTGCAACTCCTTGCTTGCCCTTTCTCTGTGCTCCTGGGAGACTCACTTCCACAAACGTGCTCATTGGCCTGTTTAACAAGCCCTTTGAGCATGGACTATGTGCAAGGCCTAGAGCTGGGCTGGTGGTGGTTTAGAGAAGAATGCACCAGAGAGCCTGCCCTCAGGGATGGGAGACTGAGACATGAGAACCAGAAAGCAGAGGTAGAGGGGAGGGTGGTCCTGGTACACAGGATGGGAAATTCTTAGTTGTGAATCAGGAGAGGCATTTAGAAAGAATGAAGTAGCAATTGAGCTACAGTTACTTAGCACCTACTACATGCAAAATGTTGTTCGAGAAGCTGATTAATGTGGCCCCTGGTCCCAAGGGGCTTGATAGACAGCCAATGTGTAAACTGTTAACTTTAATGCAAAGTAGTGAAATGGACATAGATGCAAAAATGCCAAGAGAGATGGCAAGCAACTTCTATTTTTGTGTTCCTTCTGTACCTTGGGATCACAGAATTAACTTGCCCTTCAGCTCATGATAAATACAGCCCAATTTCCTTCATCTGATGATCACAGTCATCACTAACTTTATGAATAACTTACAATGCACAGAGCACTCTTATCTTTATTAGTTCGTTCTCATTTGTTAGCTGGTTTGATCTGATCTTTCAACAACCATCAAGTTAAATAGTAGTGGACAAGCAAGGGATTTCAAATCATGACAGCTGAGTACAAATTCCAGGGTTTTCTTTTTTGCCGCTGTGTGACTTTGGGCAAATTATTTAACTTCTCTGAGCTTCTGTTTTCTCCTCTAGGAAATAAAGGTAATAATACTTCCCTTACAGAATTATTGGAGCATACAGTTCAATTCAGCACGTCTTTTTGAGTGCTTCTGTGTACCATGCTTTGTTCTTACCACTTTACATGCACTAACCACAACATAAGGAGGCACGTTCTATCATTATTTCCATTTTACAGATGAGAAACTAAAGCACAGAGAAAATACATAATCTGGCCACGGTGACAAAGCTGGTAAGAGGCAGAGCTGGGATTTGATCCCATGAAGTCTGGCTCCACAGCACACATTCCTAATCACCAAGCCATGTGACAGCATTAGGGACTCAACCAGTAAGAGCTGCATTTGAGTCATCACATACAAAGGACATGAGGGCAGTTGTGCAAGAGTGAGTTAGTAAGTCAGTCAGCAAACTTTATGAGTGCCTACTATGTGCCGGCTCAGTTTAGGCTCTGGGGACAGAGTGGCGAACAAGACTAGACAGTTTCTGCCCTCGAGGAGCTCATGTCCTTTTGGGGAGTGGGGAATGAGTAAGTGTGTGATGGTTGGGGGGTCAGAGGGAGAGAGAGAGGAAATAAATAATTATAGGAACTAAGTGCTAGGAAGAAGTAAACAAAGTTAGTGTGGAGAGAGTGGCCAGTGCACTGCTTTGGCCAGGGCAGTCAGGAAGGCCTCTCTGAAGTGGTGACATCAGAGCAGAGACCTGAGTGAGGAGGAGGACGCAGCCATGCCAAGTGCTGAGAGAAAAGCATTCAAGCAAAAGCAGCAAGTGCAAAGGCCCTGAGACAGCACCACACTTGATGTGCCCTGGGGTAGAAAGAACACCAGTGTGGCTGGGGCCAAGGAGCAGAGGAGAGAGGGATTAAGTGACTTCCCTGGGGCCCTTGCCAACTAATGGGAGCAGGTCCTTGGCTACTAGTTCTGTCCTTATTCCATGCCGCATGCTGCAGCCACCCTGTTTGTGTGGGTCACAACTTAGGGAGTGGAGAAATTAATTTGGTGTCTCACATCCCGAATTTTTTAAAATGAAATGGGTAGGATGGGATAGAATAGAATAGAACAGAACAGGCAGAGTATCTAATGGCACACCGGTGATAAGAATTATTTTGTGAAACTGGTCTCAGTTATTTATATACGTTATATATACTGGTTATCATGTTAGATTTGGGTCACAGTCAGAAAAGTTTGAGATGTGCTTCTAGATGGGTCTAACCTGCTCTCAGGTTTGAAAAACACTGTGGATGGAGCCACCTGAGAACTTCCGCCATTTTCAGCAGGCTGCTTTCTGCTTGTCAGTCCATCTGGGCTCGGAGAATGCAAGCTTCTTACCTACCTGGCCTGAGCCACACTGAGAACTGCATTAGGAGGAATGCTTGATTATAAAACAAAGCAAAATGTATACATGGCAGTGTAATCTGGGCTCTGCAGTCCCCTCCATTGAAGCTCCCCTCCTGGACCTGTGGCATCACCTGGCAGCACTGGGGTGGAGTCCTGCAGGTGACCCAACCTCTCTCACTCTCCCCTCTCCTCCCCAGGTCTTTGAGAAGCCCAACCCCATCATCCCTATCAGCCAGCTTCCCTGCCCAGAGACCGAAGACACTATTCATCCCCTTGACGAGGAGGCTTTCCCGAAGGTGTTCCCAGAGCTGAGGAACTCGGACTTGCATGGCAGCACGGACAGTGGCTTTGGCAGTACCAAGCCATCTCTACAGACTGAGGAGCCCCAGTTCCTCCTCCCTGTCCTCCACCCCCAGGCCAGTGGGACTCTGGAAAAGGGAGAGTCCCCGGAGCTGGGGGACAGCTGCAGTAATGGCAGCAGCAACAGCACGGACAGTGGGATATGCTTGCAGGAGCCCAGCCTGAGCTCCAGCACAGGGCCCACCTGGGAGCAGCAGGTGGGAAGTGACAGCCAAGGCCAGGATGACAGTGGCATAGGCCTAGTCCAAAACTCTGAGAGGCAGCCTCGGGATACACAGGGTGGCTCAGCCTTGACCCATGTCAGTCCCCTGGGGCCTGAGGTGCCTGGAGAAGAAGACACAGCCATGGCGGCATTCCAGGGCTACCTGAAACAGATCAGATGCACAGAGGAGAAGGCAATCAAGGCAGGCTGCCTGGAGGAAGAGTCCCCCTTGACAGATGGCCTTGGCCCCAAATTCAGGACGTGTCTAGATGCTGAGGCAGGCTGGCCTCCACCAGCCCTGGCCAAGGGCTATTTGAAACAGGATCTCCCAGGAATGACTCTGGCTCCCTCGGAGACCATAAGTGGACAGTGGAACCAACCACTTGAGGAATGGCCACTCCTGGGCTTGACCAGCTGTGGTGACCTGGGAACATCTGACTGGAGCTTTGCCCATGACCTTGCCCCTCTGGACTGTGTGGCAGCTCCAAGCGGTCTCCTAGGCAGCTTTAACGCAGACCTGGTCACCTTGCCACTGATGTCCAGTCTGCACTCGAATGAGTGACTCGGGCTAAGGGCTGCTTTTGATTCCAACCATTCCTACTCCCCTGCCTGGACCAAGAGGAGGGGCCTGAGAAGTCAGAAGTGAAACACAAGGCCAGTCTTCAAGCCACTGGGGCCAGCCCTTGCCAGGCTCTGCAGGGAGGAGGCAGCCATCCTGTGGAACTAGTGCAGGGTGTGTGGGTGGCATGGGCCTGTTCTGCCGAATGGGGACCTGCAGACTGGCAGAGCTGAGCAGAGCAGAGACCTTTTTTTCTCAGGACTCTTTTCTGTATTATTAAGGATTATTTCCTCAGGGAACCATGGGGTTTTTGGAGTTGTGGTGAGGCTGCCAGGCTGAAGTCAGCTCAGACCCAGCATTCCCCTCTTAGGCCAGCCAAGTGACAGGGCCTCTGGCAGGATGGAGGCCTGAGAGCTGCAGAGGTCATTTCTAGAGGAAAAGGATGGACTAGAGGCCAGGTTTGATCTCTGGGATGGTCACATGAAGAATCTCCCCCCGGGCTTCTGGCTCAGAATCTATCCCTCTGGTGGGACGTCTCTGGTGTCCAGCTGCAGACACCCCCCTCCTTCCAGCAGTTAGAGTAGCATCCCCCAGGGGAATACTGAGTAGCCAAGCCACCCACCATTCCTACCCTGCTGCCGTGCTGTCTTGCTGACAGTACGAGAAACCATGGTTGTTTGTACTGGCCAAAACTCGGCCTTTCAGGTGGCCTCTGGTCTTGGGCACCAGCTCAGGTCAGCCCAGGGAGTCCAGATGGGACTTGTGCTAGTGTTTGCTGCTGATGTCCAGCTACATACCCAGAGGACAGGGCTCTGGGCAGCGGTACCTGCTGTCGTAGTGTTCAGCCATGTGACCTTGGACCAGCCACTTCTCAGACGGCCTCAGCTTCCCCATCTGTGAAATAAGAACTCAAACTTTAGGGGGTCCTCCATGCTGAAAGTTAGCCAACCTGGCTTCTGAGGTGACATTTCTGACCCTGGGGTGGGAGGAAGTGGACTCCAGAACTTCTCTGCCCAGAGCCAGCTTCTTTCTCGTGTTGAAGGCCAACACAATTAGCAGGAGTTCATGGCATACCAAGAGAGCTCCTAGTAACTGAGGCCCAGAAACGAGACAGGTGTGGGCCCTGCTTCCCCACAGTCCATTTAGAATCTGTCTCCAAACAAAGGCAGTTCACAGTCCCCAGGCCAGGAAGCTGTGTGTCCTCCAGAGTCCTCTCTTGGCCCTGCATTCCTCTGTAGCTTTCTGAAAACAGACATTCTGGCCCCAGAAATCCAGCCATGATCTCTCCCACTCTGCCAAGAAGCTCAGGGTTCCCTTGAAAGCTTTATTTATTTATTTTGTTCATTTATTTATTGAAGAGGCAGCATAGGGTGGGGAAAGAATTCTGGGTATCTCAGGAGGCTTGGAGTTCTAGTTCTGACTCTGTGTGACCTTTTCCTCTTTGAGCCTCAGTTTCCTCATCTGTAAAACTGGAAAACAACGTCTGACTTGTCTAATTCACAGGGATGTGAGGTTCCACTGAGAAAATGGATGTAAATGTGCCTTGAACACAAAGCTCTATAAGTGAGTGACATATGTTTTTTATTCCAATAAATCGTCAGGACCACGGGAGTCTTGTGAAGTCAGATTTCTGATGACACTGTGGCCGGTGGACAACTTGGTTGTTGATAATTGAGGATGATAATGAATAGGATATGAGATGTTGCTTTCGGGAGACAGGACTGAGGACTTGGGTTCAAATCAGACAGACCCAGGTTCAAGTCCTGGTGCTAACACGTATTGTCTGTGACATTGGACAGCTTACTCATCCTCTCCAAGTGTCTGTTTCTGCATCTGTAACATGGGGGATGCTAACTTCTCATGGGGATGTTGTGACGTTTAAATGAGATCATGTATAGAAAGAGTTCGACACGGTGCCCGGCCTATGGTGCTCCACGTGCAGCACGTTGGCTGTTGAGGCTATAAAGGGATGCGGACAGTTTTTCTTGAAAATGAAAGAGAGAAGACATATGCAGAAGGTTCTTTCTGAAGGCAGAAAAGGAAGCAGTGGAAAGTACACTGCACTGTTTTGGATGTGAGTTGTGACAACTTGGAAAGGAGAGCCTGTCAGCCTGTCCCTTCCAGGAAGACAGCAAACAGACCTCCCCAGAGCACCGTCACCTACTCCCCTCGCTGAGAGGTGTGTCCCAGGGGTACTTCTCATCAGTGCGGAAGCCACCTGTGCTCTATTTGAACAGTAGCAGGCTCCTTCCACGAAAAGCCACATGTGGGTTGAATCTCTCCCCGAGCTCAACCCAGCAGGTGGAGCGAGCCCAGGGCCTGTGGCCCGAGGCTCCCATGTGCTTCTCTCTGTCCCAGGCTGGACCCCGGAGGAGGTTACTGGGGCACCTCATCTCTTTTCCCCTGTATCATCTCCAATCATGCCTCTCCCCCTTTCATTCTGAGAAAATAGCCAGTTCTGGGGAAGGGCTGATGCTATCACCTTCAGAGAACCTGACTAATATCACACTGTTTAGGACCTGCTCAGACTTTTGCCCTGGAGGCCTCCTTGTCAAGATTGGAAATAGAAGTGGAATTGGTCACTTTCTCCTGGAAATGAGGTGTTGGAGGTGGCAGCTTCCCCATGGAAAAGGCCCCTGAGGCAAGTTGGATAAAGACTGACCGAAGGGTAAATTTAAAGATGCAGAGAATAAGAGGAATTGTCTTCAAGGAACTGGAGCCAGCTTGGAGACAAGGGGAGGAACAACTTGAAGGACAGAATGGAGTCAGTAGATGGGAGCCTGGGCGCAGGCTGCACCTCTCTCTTCTGTGGAATGCGTGGGAGTTTGTGCCTGCTCACCTCTGCTTTGAAGCCACTCTGTACCTGGCCAGGACAGCCAGCACCGGGGGGAAATTGAAAGAGGTCTTCCAAGCAGCCGGGGCTGATGAGACACTTCCAGACTTCTCAGGAATTTGGATTAAAGTCCCCCACAGAAGGCCCCGGTTGCTCTTCAAGTTAGCAGCCTCCTTCTAGGGCTTTTCCAGGCTGAGGAATGTGTGATTCTGTGTTTCTATGAGCTAACGGAACTTCCTCTTAGTAAGGAGAGAGGAGAAATGGACCTACATTGACTGAAGAGGAAATTCTATTGAACTGTGTTTTCCCAACTTTGTAAATAGCTATAGTCAAAGAGTCTGCCTCATCCTCCCAAAATATCTCTATCCCTCGGACCTAATGCATGCACTGTCACAGAGGACACACAGTCCCTAAGAGGTTGGGTCCAACCCATACAGCCCGTGCTGCACTGCTGGGTGGAAGTTCCCTGAAAGAGGAACTGTGGGCTGTTCCTGCCAGGGACAGCAGACCAATAGCTGTGAGAGGTAGGTCCAGGCAGTTAGGGCTGATTTTAGCAAGCCCCAACCTAGAGGACACTAGGTACTGGGAAGCTTGACTCATTCACTTCCTGTAGTGCTCGTGGGTTTGGAGGTTTCTTTTGAAGCAAACCCACAGTTTAAAATTAAAGGCATTTTTATTAATGACCCACAGTACCTTTTCTCATTATCAGCTCGATCTTCACTTTATTTCCCCTAAATCTCCAAAAAAGGTGGTGGGGAGCACCAGTAAACACTGACAAGGAAGGGTTGGGTAGGACTACATTAGTGTTTTGTTTTCCAAAGTCATTTATTTTAGAGCAACACTAGATTTAGGTATTCTCCCCAAAGTACCAAGAAGAAAGTGTCACTGTATGCCACTGAAAACAGTAATATTAACTCCAGCGTCTAGGTGTCACTGGATCATTTAGTACTGCCTGGCATCGCAGGTCTTGCCAAGAATCTGGACACTGTGGATTCTGTGGGCTTTTTTTAAATTAGGATTTTAAAAGGATGACCCTGGCCAAAGCATAAGGCATGAATGAGAGGGGACGAGGCCGGAGGCAGGGAGACCTGTTTGGAGGCTTTTATTGTAGCCAGTGTCTCATTTCTTCAACAAACATCTTATTAAGCACCTGCTATGCATCAGACATGATGGTCAGCCCTGGATAGAGTGGTGAATAAAACAGGTGTGACTTCATGGGACGTATCATCTGGTTATGAAGATAAAAATCAAGCAGATAAACACACTAGCAAATATGTTACAGCAATCAGTGATAAGGCCATGCAAAAAACAAACATTCTGCACAAGGATGAGGCAGGAAGCAGAGAAATTGGGTTGCAGGCTGTCTTAGTTCAGGCTGCTATAACAAAATGCCATAGACTGGGGGTGCTTAGACAACAGACATTTATTTCTCACAGTTATAGAGGCTGGAAGTCCAGAGTCAAAGTGCCAGCTGATGGAGTTCTGCTGAGGGTTCTCTTCCTGGCTTGCAGATGGTCACCTTCTCACTGTGTCCTCACATAGTGGAGGGAGAGCAAACTCTGGTGTCTCTTACTCTTCTTATAAGGACACTATTCCCATCGTGGGGGCCCCACCCTCATGACCTCATCTAACCCTACTGACTTCCCAGGGGCCCCACCTTCAGATACCATCCCACTGGGGGTTAGAGCCCCAATATATGAATGGGCGGAGAATGCAAACATTGAGTCCATCACAGAGGCTTATGCGATAGTCCAGTCAAATGACAATAATGAGCAAGAGCAGTGGGAATGGAGAGGAAGGGACAGATTCAAAGGGCGTTTACAGAGAAGAGTTGGCAAAATGGGATGATAGGCTGGGATGAAAGAAGGAATCAGAGGTGTTGGACACACTAGAACGTGATGAAGAGAAAAGTGAAATGACAAGGGAAGGAGACTCCTTCCAGATAGATGGTGAATCCAGTCTCTTGTCACCATTCCCACCATTGTCATCCCAGTCAAATCCACTGTCATGTCTACACTGGGCCACTGTCACTCTGCTTCCACCCCTGCTCCCATAGTCTGATCTCTGTACTGTAGCCAGCCTGATCTGGTGCACGGGGTTGCGTGGACTTCCTCAGAACTGGAGGAGCCAGGGAAGAGAGCAGATGACGTGCAGTGGGCAATGGAGACAAGGCTGTTTCAGCACAGAGTACGACAGAGTCCACTCGGAACTGGGTATCATAGATGGGGCTGGAATTAGAGGTGGGGCTGAGAGGATGTGTGGTGGGGCAGAAGAGGCACCTGCTATACTTGCTATGATAGAGATGTGCACAGCAGTCTATGGTGTGCAGAAGGGGCATTTGGCCCAGCTGGAGTATTCTGCAGGACAGTGCTGCTCCTTGGTGAAGACAAGCCAAGGGTTCTGAAAACTTCCTGGCCAGCTCTACCTTCTCTCACTCCTTTCACGATCAGCTGTTTGAAACAGCAGTCTCTAGTCACTGACTCTTCTGCTGCACGGACAACCCCAGGGACACCACACATATCATATGCTATAACATATGAATGGCACCCCCTGCAGTTGTGCAAGCCAGCAGCCCTGTACTTGCCACCCCTCAACACACTGGGACCAAGCTTTTGTCACCACTGCTCCACTGAAACTGCCCTCATCAAGACCCCCACTAACTCCTGCATGCAATTAATCACCTCCATGTTCCTTCAACATGTCCAGGCCTGAGTCATTGTTTTTCCCATCTGAATTTGGATTTTCTCTGGTGTTGCCCATTCTGATTAATGCTACTACCATCCACATGGTTATGGAGATCATACAGACTCTCTGTCCCCTTCACCTTTCCCCTAAAGGAATAGGTGACCAAGATCTACCAGTCCTACCTCTTCAATACCCTCCCCCCATCTATCCCCTCCTGTTTCCTCCATCATCACCCACTTTGGGTCCTCACCATGCCTCACCAGGACTATTTGCCACAACCTCCTGGTCAGTTTCTTTGCCTCCAGTGTCCCTCCCCCACCCCCAAATAACCCTCCCTGTGGCTGACTGAGTTGAGGGGTCTAAAATGCAAATTTGAGCACTTAATTTCACCAGCCGATGGTTCCCCAGTGTCTGTAAGAAAACACTCAAAGCCTGAGCTTAAACCAGGAGGTTCTTCATGATCTTGCCCCTGCCGACTGTTCCAGTCCCACTTCTCCCCTTTCACATCCATACCGCCTCTCCCCTCCAGCCCCCAGATCCACCTGCCTTCCCTTACATGCCAAGCTGTCCCATGTCTCTGGGCCTCTGTGCATGCTGGTTCCTTGTCCCAGAATGTTCTTCTCTCACTTTGCTCCTTCAAAGCAGCTCAAGTGTCCTTCTCTGCAAAGCCTCTCTGGGCCACTGGGACCCTGCACAAGCTTCTAACATAGAACCTGTCACTGTACAGCATTTCAGTGACTGTTTCTCCTACAAGAATGAAAGGGTAAATGTGACATATTCCTCTTTGTACCTTTTGTGCCCAGAGCAGTGCCAAGTACCTCATAGATGCTGGATGCACATCTGTTGGACTAAATTGAAAGGAACAAAATATATGATTTATTAAATTATGCTGAGTGGAGGTTGGAAGACTTAGAGACTGAGTTCTATTGCAGGTATAATAAGATCTGAGTCCACAGTTCAAACCTGGGGCAAACAGATAGCACACGTAACAGAACAAGCACTGTGTGGTGTGATGCAATGGCAGGAAGGTAGGACACCCACACTGAGGGAGTGTCTGTCAGTCCGCTAGGGCTGAATGGACTGCCACACAAGGCTGTTGATCTGGAGATGCCCCCAGGGCAAACAGGAGGAGGCCCTCAGGAGACCTGGGTTCTAGGCTCACCCAGTTCAGTCACTCTCTGTTCTCTTGACATGACTCTGTCATGTCAGCTCTGGGCTTCAGTCTTCTCTTCTGTCAAATGGAGGGAGTACTCTTCAAGCTGGCTTCTCTCATTAATTACCTGGGCATATCACTGTCATTGAACGTACTACATTCAGTGCTCATTTCATAGCAAGCTCTTTGAGAGCAGAAGCTCCTCTTGATTTATCTTTGTATACTTTGTACCTGCAAATGCCTAACACATAGTAACAGTGTTCAGTAAATTTTTGATGAGTAAATGAATGCATGAACAAATGGATTTCTACTCATATGAAAGAAACATGTGAAAGTGTGTGAAAGACATTTGAAGAAGCATAATATCCAAACATGAGATTGCAGTGGTGGCGATGGTGGCCTGAAGCTAAACAGACTCTTGTGAGACATTATACAGAGCCTAAAGGAAAGCCAGCTGTACATGCATATGATTTTAACTTTAATTTTCAGGCTTGTTATCTTCTTAGCTTAGTTGTGTTAGACTATGGTCATTCCCTTCTCTGCTATCATCAGACTACAACTCTAGGGTGTTGTAGACTCAGGGCGACAGACCAAATAGGAAGTCGAAAGCAAGGGGATGTGGTCAGGAGACAAGGCAGAGGACCATGAAAATATTCAACATGCAGTCATTCAGTCTTTGGGCAAACATTCATTGAGCACCTGCCACGGGCAGGCCCTCTGAGAATACGACAGGCAACGAGACATGATCCTTCTCCTCCTTGGCTCAGCTCTACAGCCCACACACAACACCTATGCACACTCACAGGTGTCTCCCACCTGCCTCCTTCCCCCTTCCTCACCCCACCCCAGAATTGGAACTGAAGTTACCCACACTCTGAAATAGCCTCACGGCTGGAAGGGACCTCAGATTCAAGTCTGATAGCAGCCTTATACAAACCAGGCACCCGGGTTGTAGAGAGCTTGAGCCCACCAGCAACAAGGGGAGGAACAGGGACTAGAATAGAAGATGAGGCTTCTTACATTTTCCACCTCTCTCTCTCCCAGTGGCTCCCTGCTTATATATGAGACATCTCATCCAAGGCTTTAGGGAGGGGGAGACAACCCCCTTAGCACTGCAGGTAAAAAGCCAGGAGACCAGAAGTCCACCGAGGCCTTGGCCTCCAGCACTGCCCCACCTATTATTTTGTGGGCCTGCTGCTACTCTGGGCAGGCAGAACATTTTCACTTCTGGCCCCCAAGTGTGAGAAGTCACCAGGCTGCTGGCTTCCTGTTTTGTACCAGATCTGCTCAAATATCACCACTTCTAAATGGTTTTTGATCACTAAGCAGTTTTTTAAAATATGATAAGAATATTTTCATTTGCTCCTACTTTGAGTTTCTCAGATCACCCCTGGAGAAGACCAAGGGATATTATAAGATGCTTGCCTCTTGGCTCCTGTCACCTGGCCCCCTCCACTGCCACTGGCATGGGATAATGTCAGTAAGACTGGAAGAAAAAGCTACAGTGGAAAAGAGCCCCTCCTCAACTGCCCAGTCTCGTCATGGTTTTGATCATCTGTTAGGTTATCCCTCAGATAGAAAACATCATCATCTGCATGTGCTTGTTTCCAGAAATGTATCTGATCGTGAGCACAGGGTTGAATGTGGTTGAGGATGGGGAGAGAAGACCAAAAGTTTAGGTTTTCAGAGCTCCCAGGACTGGACAAGGGATGAACCAGTGCCTTGAAGAGACTGAGCCTTGAAGAGACTGAGCAATCCTGCAACATAATTTCTTGAGAAGTTCCTGGCCGTGGCCAGAGCTGTACAAGGCACACAGAGAACTCCGAAGAGGTATAAGAAGGATCCATCAAGCAGGAGAGAGCAAGGCTTATCTTGAAAGAGACTGGACTCCCCCACGGAGCCTGGCACAGCTCCTGGCACATTAGAGAAGCTGAATGAATGTACAAATGAATGCAAGGAAATCATCCATAATTAAGTTTTGGGAGCCAGAGAGTATTTGTAATTAAAATCAGAAGAAAGCAAGATCCATAGGTCTTGAAGAAGGCTCCCAGGAGGAGTGAAGTTTGAGCTGGCATGAAGAATGGACAGAATCTGGTGATTTGGAAGTTGGTGGGGGGGGGGTGTAAAAAAATAAGAGGAAGAATGAGGAGTGGATCAGTGAGAAGCTCAGAGCTGAGGATGGGGCCTGGGGAGACATGGGCTCACCACACTAGGTGGCCCAGAGAAGAGAGTAGAGACTGACTAGAGGGAGGAGCCTGGTTTCTTGGGGGCCAAGGATTGCAGGGTAGCTGCTGGCTTGGACTGAGGCTGGAAGTGGGTGACAAAGGATTCTAAAGTAAGTAAGTCCTTGCCTGGCCTTGAGCAAAACATTGCAGTGCGTTTGAGCCTCTGACCCCCGCCCCCCGCCCCATGAGGCTGGGAGGAGGAGGCGAGGCTTTGTGTACGAAGCCCCTGTCCTGAGTGCGTGTGCAGCAAACATTAGTGTTTCCTCTTCAGGTAAAGAACGGCTCGGTTGGGAATGGTCCAGTCTTGGATCCTGCTCAGATATACACAGGGTCAAGAAGAGGCTGAGTAGTATTTAGAATCCTAGACCACCGGGGTCTAGAGGAGCTGCAGCAGTTACCTCCCAACTGCCACCTCCTAACTGAGAAAGATATAACTACACTTTGTCCTTGCATCATTTAATTGTTTATTGAGTACCTACTATGTGCCAGGCCATATGCTAAACACCGAGAATGCAGAGATTATTTTTTTAAACAGATGTGGTTCTTGTTCTCCTACAGGTAAGAGCCAGGTGGAACCTAGGAGAAATAGTCCAATCTTTTGATTTTCAGATGCTGAAACCGATGCCCAGAAAGGTGGAGGGAGTAGTCCATGGCCACACAGCATGGCAGGGCAGAGTCAGACCACACCCTATTCTACAGGGTTCATTTCTCACCCTGCTAAGCCCTGAGGACAGGCTGAGGTCAGGCTGTCTCTGTGAGGCCACAGACTCTGCTCAGGCCCCAACACAGCCTGTGGCCAGCTGTGGAGCCTTGGAAAAAGCATGCTACTTCTCTGACCCTTGGTCTCCCCACATGTGAAGTGGTGCCAGCAAGAATTCCTGTGTCACAGAGTTTGCCACAAGGCTCTTCTCTATTTGGCAAGCATTTGTTGAGCACCTCCTATGTGCTCCAGTTTTAGGGGTCACTAAAGACCTATGGGACATAAGGGCTCAGCCTGGTTGGGGAACAGGACACATGGAGAAAACGTGGCCATCTGCAATTAGCATTAAAATGATGCTATCAAGTCCTGAGGGAAGTCACAGGAAAGGTGGGATGTGAGCCACAGCATAGAGACTAGATGTGGCTAGGAGAGGCAGGGGTGGGGGAAGAAGAGAGCATTCCAGGCTAGAGAACAGCCCTGGCAAAGGCCCCAAAGAGGAATAGAGTGGCAGGGTAACTGGGAGTGGCTGGTCCACAGAGCTGCTAGGGTCAGTGGAATGGAAACCAGCTAAGGGGTTCTAGATGTCTGCTCCCTAATCATTTCCGAACAAGCTGGAATCTGCCACTGCAGAGCCTGCAACAGAAATATGTAGAGTCCCAGGGTGGGGCCCGGGCTCAAGGATGAAGAAAGCTCAGCTAGCCAGTGGGCGGAAGTAAGGAAAACAGAGGGGAGGCAGAGGGCACAGGGAGCACGTCAGCGGGCCCTGAAAGAGGAAGTAGGCCAGTCTCAGTTCCGCCCCTGAGGATGGGAAATACCCTCCATTCTCCCAGCCCTGGACAGATGTCCTTGTGTCTTCATCTGAAGCCACTGACCTGGGCCAGAACCACCTGTGCCCAGGGCCCCACCCTCCTTTCAAGCTTCCCCAAGGCCGCTGAGTCCTGAGCATTTCCAGAGGCTGAGGGCAGCCGTGCATGGACTGCAGCCCCAGGATCCACGCTGAGCAGGGTTTAATTGAGTGTGTTATTTGGGGACAGGACACCCCATGGGTTAAGAAGGGGGGCCCAACCCTCAGAACTGAAGTCCAAGGAAGAAGGAAGCGAAAGTCAGCCCATCTTCCCTCGTCCTGTCTCTCCCAAGAGGCCTTCAAGGAAGGAGAGGGTCCAAAACCATGGAGGGCTCCTCACCACCCCCACCAACAGGAATAGAGGACCCAGCTGAAGACCTCCAAAGCCAGAGCCCTGGTTTACTAAGTCAAAGCCTGGCTGTGCTGGGAGAATGGCCCCCAGACCCTGGTAGGAAATGGGGGATAGGAGCTGGTAAGGCCCCTCTGCTTTCTTCCTCTTCAATCTGCTAGAGCCCACAGCAAGCAAGCAAGAAGGCCCCAGGGACGGGAGGATAGGAAGACAAATCATATGACTTCCCTTCTCCCTGTCGCAGTCCCAGGCCTCTGCATCTGTTGGCCCTGTTGCTGGAATGCTGGCAGAGGGGCTGGCAGCTGGCACTTCTAACTGTGGGTTTCAGCAGCAGCAGGCCCCCTCCTCATGCCCCGCTCCGTTCCCAGCTGCCCCAGGAGCTGAGTCTCTCTGGATTGAGCAACTCTGTGTTAAGCACCCGCCAGGCTGACGTCCACTGTGAGCTCCGCCTCCATTCCAGTAGGGCACAGGCTGGAGGAAGAAGTGGTGACTCAAGGGGCAAGCTGCCCTGTTGTCCACCACGCTGAGGCCCGTTCCTGCCCCCTCTTGTGCGGTGCCTGGTTTGCTCAGCCTCGCCTGGTTCCTCTCTCCACTCCCACCATTTCTGGTCCTCTTTCTGCCTCACAGGGCAGTTTTTGCATAGGACACTCGGAATGCTGTGAGATAGTTCTCTCCCCACTCCCCTATATCTACCCCATCATAGGAGCCTAGACAATGAGAACATGTTTCTAGAATGTTCTGAGCATGGCCCATCAAAATCAGAAGCTGGCTGTTTTGGGGAGGCACTGTGGCCTGTCAGCAGTAGGGAGAACAGGCCCAGGTAGGGAGCACGATGGGGTTGGGAAACAGGAGATGAGCGAGGGGGGAGGGAGGAAAGTGTCAGAACTGCACGCAGAAGGGGGCAGGCAGAGCAAAGGCCCAAGCTCAGTCTTCAGGGAAGTTGCCCTCTGGTGGGGAGGTTTAAAACCATGTCTGGAATCACCTCCGTTTCCACATAACTCTGCCTGTTGAAAATATGACTGGCTTGCAGGCCTCTCGTGTCAACCCTACAAGGGGAAGTGACTAGGGATGTCCCATGAAGAAGCTCCCCTCTGGAGTCTGGGGGCCCTGCCCACACTGGGCTGCGCCGGGCAGGACCTTGCTCTCCAGGACACCTGCAATTCCTCCTGCAGACCCAGGGGCTTCCTAGGATCCAGTCCTTTCTCCCTAGGGAATGGCCACCTCATTTGGTTTTTTTGTTGCTGCCCAGCCAGACGCCATCCCCAGGCCTGACTTTCCCCAGGACTCAGGGAGGACAGCCCCAGTGAGCCGAGGAGGGGCAGGTGCTGATCCAGGAGACCCCTCCTGCAGAAAAAGAAGAGAAAGCGGGGAAAGAGATGAGGTTTGGGAAGGATTCCTTTAACCATCTCATCTGGCTGGGCTTCTCCTGAGCAAGAGGGGACAGAAGGGGAAACACACAGAGAAGCTGGGTGTGGGGAGGAAATGAAAGAAAAACCAAGGGTCCATGCGGGACTGCTGAAGGGAGACAACGTTTGGATGGGAAAAAGCAACTGAGATGAGGAGCAGGGACGGGCTTGAAGGCAGGGGGAGGGAAGGTGTGGCAAAGGGTTAGTGACCACAAAGCAGGGAAGGCTCCTAGGCTCAGAAAGTTCAGAAACTGAAGCTCTGAAAAGACTGGCCATCTGGAGATTTCATCTCAGAACAAAGGCTCTGCTCTGAAAGCTTCCGTCTGAATAGAAACAGAATCTGCCCCAGAAGGAAAGGAAGGGAACAGATTGAGTGGGCAAGTGAAAATGGAACAGGCCCAGTGCTAGAAGGAGGTGGGGACATGACCCCAGGCCTTCCTTCCTGAGGTCATCACCAGAGGGTAGGATAGACCAAATAATCTCTTTGGGTTTCCAGTGATCCTTGGTGCTAGGTTTGGGGGCCAGAACACTCTTAGGACCTTACTTGGACATCAGACTCACTCAGGAGTTCTCCAACCTTCCCACTCACCTCTCCAGGGCTCCAGAAGTCTGATGCTTCCCCTGTCAGACTAGCCCATTGGAGAACTTCATGTAGCCGCCATTGGGACTGCTGATGTCACCACTGATGGTGAAAGGTGGCCCCATCTCCAGCTCTTTCAGGTTCCTGAGAAAGATCATCCAATCAAACCAATAAGGCTGAGAACCTAGCCTCTCCCTGGGACTCCATCTCCCTAGACTAGAACATAGGAAGAAATTCCTGACAGTGGGGGCATTTCCAGGCCACTGATCAATGACTTCCAGAAGAGGACTCACTCCATCTCTCAGAGCCAGACGAGGAGCAGGTAGCAGGCAAGAGACGAGACGCCTTACCCCTAAAAGACTTTCTGAATCCTGCCCCCTGAATCCCACTCCCTGAATCCCTGACTTCCTTCATTTGCACCTCTCTTTTGACACCACACTATTCCTGAGATTGAATTATTTGCAACTAGACCTGTCTCCAGCACAGACAGTGAAATGCTTGAAGACAGAGACTGCCCAGTCATCTTTGTACCCTTAGGAACTAATACCACAATACTGGCTGCAAGAGAAACTTACTGAATAAATGATGAATGGATGAGTGAATGAATGAATGAGTGAATGAATGGATGAATGGATGGATGGATGGCTGGCTGGATGGATGGATGTTCCCTGCCTGAGGGTGAATGTTAAGAGGATTGCTGTCATCAGGGTCTCACGCAGTCCTGTTCATGTTCAAGTTTTTATTCATGGAACTTTAAAAAATGGACTCTCTAGCCCCTCTCTTTTTGCCTCTGGGGCATGGAAAGGAGACAGGAAAGGGAAGCCGTAAGTTCTGGCTCCATATTTGATTCTTCCTCTATCACATCTAAACCTCAACCCCCGTTCTACCCAGACCTACCCTAGATCTACTCACCGGATTTGGTACAAGTTGAAGACAAAATTAGGCCCTAGGAAGACAATCCAAAAAGAGCATGGTTAGCACCTCCAAGGGATGCTGCTGATTACCCTTCTGGGGGCATCTTGTGCTCCCCCATCCCTGTCTGGAGGAGAGGGGGATTGGGCTGGGTCTTGAGATACTGTGGGAGGGTCCCACACTCCTTCAGGGCCCTCTTATTAAGAACCCTGCTTGCCCTGGGAAGGAGACATCCTAACTTGGAGCTCAAAAGAACCAGACCTGGGCTTGAATCTGGACTCCACCACTTTCCAATCCTGTGACTCTAGCCTCATGTTCCCATTTATAGAAAATGGGGGCTATAATAACTTCTTCCTCATGTGGAATTTTAAAGAAAACCATATTAGACAAAAGTGCATTGGTACATAGTAGGTGCTCAACAAATATTCATGGAATCTGTTAGGGTTAACCATAGATCTGGGAAATTTTCTGTACCTCTTGGCATTCCAGCATGCCCTCCCAGTTTCCCCAGGATTCTATGAAAAGTACAGATATGTCTCAGAGTTGAGAATACCATAGTGAATCCCTGGAGACACCCAGTGAAGCTGAAACATCAGCAAGCTTAGGGAAGGCCCCAAGACCCCCAGACAGGGGGCAGAGATGCACAGGAGCCAGGCTGGGACCACTGGGAGCTTGGCTTGTGTAGCTCATTGCCCTTGGCCTTGGGGCCCACACCGACCCCTGGGATGGATTCCTGTGGGATCTGAGGGCTGAGGAAGCTTGCTGCTTGCTGGGGTGGGAGGAGCTCCCAATTCCCTCGATAAAGGCCCACTGCTCCACCCCAGCACTTCGGCTGCTCAGCCACCCCCTCAGGTCTTCAACCGCTGCAACCACCACAGGAAATATTTTTGCATCCTGCCCAGCCTCGCCAGCTGCTACAGGAGAGGAGGGGTTGGGCAGAGCTGGGTGACAGGCTCCGGTACTCACTCACCCTCCCAGCAGTACCCACGCTGGTACCACTTAGCCAGGCTGTAACCAAGGATGGAGACGAGCAGCAGCAACAGCCCCACGCCAAGGATCAGGCCCAAGGTGCTGAGGGAGTCCTCACCTGTGGAGAGAGACCCATCAGGAGGGGCCGCCTGGAGAGCCCCAAGAGAACAGAGCCAACGATCCCTGGTACCCTCCCCCTTCGTCAAGCCTGTGTGCCCAGTGGCAGGGTGTTAACCCCTGGGCTCTATTTGCTGTTTGTACTTACCACTTCTTCTCTTTTTGTGGTATGAACTCTCAGCTAAATTTATATTTTATTTGTAAAGCCAAACCGAGAGAGAAATAGAGAGACACAGAGAGAGAGATGGGAAACCTGCAGGGAGATGAGACGGGCTAGAGCAGAAGCAGAGAAGGCAGCCAAGTTCTCAATGGTGCAGCTGCCCTGAGGATGACACACCTCTGCCAGGGCAGGGAAGGAAGGGGAAAAAGAAAGAAAAATAGAATGATGCCCTGTCTCCACACCTGGTGTCCCAAGGCTCTGGGGGTTCTGCCAAGAGGCAAGGAAGTACAGTGGTTGGACACAGACTTTGGTGCAGGCTTGTTTCTGATGCCCAGCTCCATCACTTGCAAACTGTGGGACCTGCACAAGTCCCTTTAACTTGCTAAACTTCAATTGCTCTGGTGGAAAATGAGACTGATAATAAATACACATAGAGTCGTTGTTGTGAAGATTATTGGAGATGCCTTACAAAGAGAGTGCTTAGGATGGACTGGTACACACTAAGTGCTCAATAGATGCTAATTTTATCATTATTGTTTTTGTTATTATTATCAAATAGTGCAACTGTATTTTTTTAATATTTGACAATTCCCCCCACCCACACTTTTCCCTTCCCCATGCTGCTTAGTTCTTTATTTTATTTTATTTATTTTATTTTTTATTGCAACATAGTTGATTATACATATCTGAGGGCATAAAGTTGAATATCATTACATGTGTGCAATATGTGTTGCTCAGATCGGGATAGTATGTTCAACATTATACAACGTAATCATTCTTCATGGCCCTTTACCAATTCCTCCTTTACCTCCGTCCGCCTTCCCACCTCTAGTAACTTAGTTCTGTTCTCTCCTTTTGGAAGCTCAACCTATTATTGTGATTGTTGTACATTTCTTTCTTTTTTAATTTGTTCGTTTATTTTTTAGCTCCCACTTATGAGTGGGGACATACTGTATTTCTCTTTCTGTGCCTGGCTTATTTTACTCAGAAATCCCCAAGGGAGTCCTCCATCTTAGAATCCAAAAAACAATAATCACTAACATGAATAGACAAGAAAGAATAAAACCCACTGGTAGAACAAAAATGCAAATGAGAAAGAGAGAGAAACTGTATTTTGCCACCTCCAAAACCCAACAAACACTGAAGACAAACAATAAAAGGGAAATAAAGAAACAAAAGATATTTAAAACATCAAAAGGAAAATCAATAAAAGGCCAGAAGTAAGACAATACCTTTCAGTAACCACCTTAAATGTAAATCGATTAAATTCTTCAATCAAAAGACACAGATTGGCCAATTGGATTAAAAAGTTTGACCCACCTATATGCTGTCTACAAGAGACTCACCTGTAAAGACACACACAGACTAATAGTGAAGGGATGGAAAAAGATATACCATGAAAATGGAAACTCAAAACAAGCAGGAGTAGCTATTCTTATATCAGTTAAATTAGACTTTAAACTGAAAACAATAAAAACAGACAAAGAATGCCCCTTAGTCCTTCTTCCCAATAAAGCAGCCAGATTATTCTGTACTCAGAAGAGAATGTGACAGCCAAATGTACAGAGAAGGGGTCTCTCTTCCCAATTTTAAGTTTCAAAAGCCCAGGCCCTTAGAGAAATTGAAAGAATTCATAGCACAGACAAGAGTCGAGTGAGAGTAATATTTACCTTCCTTGTCATACTAGGAAAAAAACCTTCAGCCTGGGGAGATAGGAGAGATGAAGAAAAAGCACCAGCTATAAAGATGTCAGTGGGTCCTGAGAGAGAAGTCTTGTTCCCTGTTCCAACATTGAGCCCCAGAGAGATGACAGAATTCGCAGATAGAGTTGTGAGATCCGAGAGCTGGGCTGAGCACCAGGAAGACAGCAAGAGCCCAGGTAAGAATAGTTGCATGGAGTGGTTTGGTCAGTGGAGCCTCAGACAGCCTTGAAGAGCTGCTATGCCTGCTCATGGCATGGGAGCAACCAAAAGATATTTGTGTCTTTAAGAAGCAAGGAAGTCTGGAGAGCCCCTCCTGACCTGGGGGAGCCATACAGCTGGGATCTAGGGATACCTCTGCACACTCGGCCTGGCTGATGCTTAAAGCCTAGTCAAGGTGATGGCCATTGCCATGGGTGCCAGTGTGAGCCAATGGCATCAGGGGCTGTGCACTTCTCCCCTAGTCCTTATTCCCCCCAGAAAAAGGGAGAACAGGGATCCTCAAAGCTACTATAATTAAAATTCTGCCATCTTGACAGATTGAGACCGAAAATATAAATTACACTTTAGAAAAATGTTACATTTCTTACACACATGAGTTTATCAACTTAGATTCATGCCTATTACTAAGATCATGATGGTGAAGATGACAATTATTATTACTGTGTAGAAACAGCTAGCTGTCCACCAAAATCCATTCTCCTCAGCCTCCTTTACTGTTAGGTGCCAGCTAGAATGACGATGACCAGATAAACTCTGGAAGCCATGTGCTGAAGATGGCAAGGCTCTATTGGACTGTATCCCTGAATGCCCACATGGGGAGAGCCACCCACAGACATAAGCACATATTTGATTTAGAGGTGAGCAAGAAGTAAGCTTCTGTTGTGTTGCAGCCATGATTAGTTTGGGTCTGTTTGTTGCAGCAGTTTAGCTTACCTGACCAATATAATTACTGATATTATCTTGCTCCCTGAGATCCTCTTCAGCTAGATAGCCAGATAAAAGGAAGAAGCAGGAGACAACACAGTCTGGTCTATGGAAAGAAAGGCTTATAGCTGATCCTAATCCAGGAGTCCAGCATAGGAGTGAGCTATTGTCCCCAGACCCCAGAACACAAGAACAGATTAGATGGTGGCAGAGAGCATGCAGGCAGTGGCCATGGGAACTGGAAGGTGCTTCAAGGGAGCCAGCTACAGGTGGGCAGGAAGAGAAAGGGACCTATGGAATAGCCTCCTATAAGCCCAAGCAGCTTCCGGTCATTCTGCAAGTATTTAATCGCATCGTTTCTGTGCAAGGCACAGTTCTAGGTTTGTATTACAGCAATGAAGATAACAGACAAAAACCTCTGTTTTCATGGAGATTACAATCCAGTGGAGGGAGATAAGCAATAAACAAAAACAAAGAAATTAATTGTATGGTATGTTCGGAGGTTATACATGCTAGGGAAAAATAATACATTAGAGAACAAGATGGAAAGCACTGTGCTGGCAGGGAGAATACAATTTAAAATAAAGTGGTCAGGGAAGACCTCCTGAAGAATGTGACAATTGAGCAGTGGAGACCTGATGCCAAGGAGAGAAAGAACAAGCCATGTAGATATCTAAAGTAAAGACATTCGAGGCAGAGGGAGCAGTGGGTACAACTGAGGCAGGAGCATGTCTAGTAGGTTCCAGGAGCATTAAATTGCTGTGGGTGATGAGCAGGAGAGCAGTAGGCAAGGGGATAGCTAAAGAATGTAGTGCTTTGAAGGTAAGGAGGGGAGTTGGACATTTGCTTTGAGCGAGATGGAGAGTCACTAGAGGACTTTGGGCAGGGAAGGGACATGATCTGATGCTTTAGCAGGCAGAATGTTTCCAACTGGCTACTGTGTTAAGAATGATGGGACAGGGGATGACCATAAAGAAGGAGGACCAATCAGGAGGCTACTGCAAATATCCAAGCAAGAGATGATCATCGGAGGAATGTAGTGCAAAGAACTAAGAGGCTGCAGGAGAGAGTGAGAGCTGTGCAGAGGTGAGAAACCCAGGGATGTGCAGAGAGGTCCCCTCAAGTATTCAGTAAGGTATGGATCAGTGCATGTGTGTGAAGATGTGGAAAAACTCATAATTCACAGAGAACTCGGGAAGGGCTTACCTCAGTACTGTGGAATAATTAGCCCTAGACTGAGCGCTGCTCTGGAATCACTAACACATCACAAAAGCAAGACCAGAAGGGATCAAACTGTTTCCAAGTAACTTAACTTCTTCCCAAGATATTTGTAGGCAAACAGAAATATCCAGCATTCAGCAAGGTAAAAATTCACAATGTCTTCATCCAATCAAATATTCCAGGCATGCACCAAAGCAGAGAAGTATAACATAATGAGAAGAATAATTAATCAGTTGAAACAAACCAGAACTGACAAGGATGTTAGAATTAGCAAACAGAAATGGATAAATTTTTGGACACATACAAAATACCAAGACTGAACCAAGAAGAAATAGAAAATATGAACAGACCAATAACAAGCAAGGAGATTGAAGCAATAATCAGCAGTCTCCCAAAAAAGAAAAGCCCGGGACTGGATGGCTTCACTGCTGAATTCTACCAAACATTTTAAAAGGAATTAATAACAATTCTCTCTAAACTATTCCAAAAAATTTAAACACAGTTCACTCTTCCACACTCATTCTATGAGGCCAGCATCGCCCTGAAACCAAACCCAGACAAAGATACAAGAAAAAAAGAAAACTACAGGCCAATATCTCTGATGAACATAGACACAAAAATCCTCAACAAGCTATTAACAATCAGAATACAGCAACTCGTCAAGAAAATTATACACCATGGGGGCCGGCCCGGTGGCGCACTGCTACAGTGCGCCGCTTGGGAAGCGTGGTAGTGCTCCCGCCGAGGGTTCGGATCCCACATACAGACCGGTTCCCGCTCACTGGCTGAGCAAGGTGCGGGAGCAGCACTGAGGGTTG
>NW_007729105.1:125101-173233 GCF_000696425.1 Galeopterus variegatus
GGTGGGGGGGCGACACTGGGGGTTGCGATCCGTTGCCGGACACGAAAAAAAAAAAAAAAAAAAAAAAAAAAAAAAAAGAAAATTATACACCATGATTAAGTGGGATTCATCCCAAGGATGCAAGGATCCAAGTCCATAAATGTGATACACCACATCAACAAAATCAAGTACAAAAACCACATGATTACCTCAATAGACACAGAAAAAGCATTTGGTAAAATTCAGTATCCCTTTATATTTCAACGCAATAAAAGCCATATATGACATACCCCCTTTCAATATCATCCTGAAGAACAGAAACAAGACAAGGATGCCCACTTACACCAGTCCTATTTAACATAGTATTAGAAGTACTAGCCAGAGCAATCGGGCAAGAGAAAGAAATAAAGGGCATCCAGTTTGGAAAAGACAAAGTCAAACTGTCCCTCTTTGCAGATGACATGATCCTATATATAGAAAAACCTAAAGACTCTACCAAAAGACCCTGAGAGCTGAAAAACAATTTCAGGAGAGTTGTAGGATACAAAATCAACATGCAAAAAACAGTAGCATTTTTATACTCCGACAATGAACTAGCAGAAAAAGAAGTCAAGAAAGCTAGCCCATTTACAATAGTCACACACACACACACAAACCCTAGCAATCAATTTAACCAAGAAGGTAAAAGATCTCTACAATGAGAACTGCAAATCACTGCTGAAAGAAACTAAAGAGGACACAAAAAGATGAGATGGAAAGACATTCCATGTTCATGGATTAGAAGAATTAACACTGTGAAAATGTCCATGCTACCCAAAGCAATCTACAGATTCAATGCAATCACCATCTAAATACCAATAACACTCTTCAAAGAAATAGAAAAAACAACCCTAACATTCATATGGAACAACAAATGACCACAAATAGCCAAAACAATCCTGAGTAAAAAAATAAAGCCAGAGGCATAACACTACCTGACTTCAAATTATGCTACAAAGCTATAGGAACCAAAATAGCATGGTACTGTCATAAAGACAGATACTTGGACCAATGGAACAGAATCTAGAAACCAGAAATCAGCCCACATACTTACAGCCAATTGATCTTTGACAAGGATGACAGCATACATTGGGGAAAAGACTACCTCTTCAATAAGTGGTGGTGGGAAAATTGGACATCCATATGTAGCAGAATGAAACTAGACCAATACCTCTCACCATATACCAAAATCAACTCAAAATGTATTAAAGACTTACATATAAGAACCAACACTATATAACTCCTAAAAGAAAACATAGGGGAAACACTTCAGGAAGTAGGACTGGGAAAGACTTTGCCAGTAAGACCCCAAAAGCACAGGCAACAACAGAAAAAATAAACAAATGGGATTATATCAAACTAAAAAGCTTCTGCGCAGCAAAAGAAACAATTAACAGAGCAAAAAGACAACCTACAGAGTGGGAGAAAATATTTGCATACTATGCATCTGACAAGGGATTAAATACTCAGAATATACAAGGAATTCAAACAACTTAATAGTAAAAAAGACAAGTAACTCAATTAAAAAAATGAGCAAAGGAGCTAAATAGGCATTTCTAAAAGGAAGATATACAAATGACCAACAGACACATGAAAAATTTCTCAGCATCACTAAGCATCAGGGAACCACAAACCAAAACCACATTGAGATACCATCTCATGCCAGTTAGACTGGCCATTATGAAAAAAGAGAATAACAAATGCTAGAGAGGATGCAGAGAAAGGAGGACCCTCCTGCACTTTTGGTGAGACTGTAAATTAGTGCAGCCATTATAGAAAACAGTATGGAGATCTTCAAACAACTACAGATAGAACTGTCTTATGATCCAGCAATCCCACTGCTGGGTGTATACCCAAAGGAATGGAAATCATCATGTCAAAAGGATACCTGCACTCCCATGTTTATCATAGCTCTATTTACAACAGCTAAGAGTTGGAACCAACCTAAATGTCCTTCAACGGATGACTGGATGAGGAAAATGTGGTATATACACACAATAGAATACTACCCATCTATAAAAAGGAAAGAAATTCTGCCATTTGCAGCAACGTGGATGAACTTAAGAGAAAATCTGTTAAGTGAAATAAACTAGGCACAGAAATAGAAATATCATCTGTCCTCACTCATAAGTGGGAGCTAAAATAAACAAACAAACAAACAAACTGAGATACAAGAATCATAATAATTCTTTGAACTATCAAAAGGAGAGAATAGAACTGAGGTCACCAGAGGTGGGAAAGGGGGAGGGGGAGGGGAGTTAGCAAGAAACTGGTAAAGGGACACAAAAAATGATTACATCGTGTAAGGATAAATATAGTAATAAAAAAAGAAAAAATAGAATTAGCAAATGAAGACATTAAAATAGTTGTTATAACTGTATGCCATACGTTCAAAAGTTAGGTAAAGACATCCAAGATATAAGAAAGACCCAAGTCATATTTCTAGAGATGAAAACCACAATGTCAGAGATGCAAATTATAATGGATGAAATTAACAGCAGATTAGACATTACAGGGGGAAAACGTAGTGCACTTGAAGACATAGCAATAGAAACTATTCAGAATGAAACAGAAAAAAGAGTAATAAAAACAGTGAAAAAAGTGTCAGTGAGGTGTAGCACAACTTCATATGTGTGTAATTAGAGTCCTCAAAGAAGAAAAGGAGGGGGACAGAAAAAATATTTGAATAGATATGGTCAAAATGTTTTCAAACTTAAGGACCCTATCAAGTTAATTGTTCATACAATACATTTCTTTTTCTATAAGGAAGTCTGGTGCCTATTGTTGGTATCATAACTTTTCCTCCATCATATCAAGGAAGGACTAAACTCTCCTTAGGAAGGGAAGAACTATATTTCCTTCCAACCAACCCTCCTCTCTAAGATTCATTCTTTTCAACTAGATGGTATGCATAGGTTGGAAAGTACACAGGTCAAAGGTGTGGCTCTGGTAAGGTCCTGGGGTACAGGTTTTTTATATTGCTTATAAAGGGTAAAGTCAAATATTTTAGAACTAAACACAGCAGATGAGTCATTTGGGGGTGGGAGGTATTTTCTCAGTATAAATTGAGAAGCCTGACCCTTTTTCTCTCCTGGACAACACCTATGCTGAGGTGGGCCAATCTTTAGCCACAACCAGAGTGTTCCTCAGGAATAATTTTAGGATATCTCTCTATAGGAATAATTAAAATGATTTTTGTTTTAAATGCATTCCAAACTAGTGTTATATCGGGGCTTCTATTAGAACATCTGGTCTTAGCAAAATCACTCTTGGTCAGATTTTGATCTGGCCAGAATAAATTACTTGATTGATTAACTAACATATTCTAATTATTGGACAAAATAATTGGGACATCAGATAGGCACATAAACAGAGAATCCTTACCTACGATTTTATATAGGGAAATAATATATCTACCAACTCTGATACATTTCATTTAAATACAGGTTTAATGTAAGTCTCCATAGCCATGAATTTATCCTAAAGTGATAAACTTAACAATAGTTGTTTCCTCTCCACAAATCCAAATTTAGGGAAGGGTCAATTAAACAATATTGGTCCCAAAGATGGTGATAGAGGTGAAAATTCTCAGATTTTTCAAATAGGCTGTCGCTGTGGGAGTCCAAAGAAAACCCAAAAAACTACCTCCAACCTCCCTTTTTTTTTTTCTTTTGCCCTAGTTAGTTTTCACTTTCTTAGACCACAATATTATTGCCACCATTTTATAGCTAAAGAAACTGAAAATAGAGTTCATAGAAGTTAAATAATCACTCAGTTCACAGAGCTGTATATGCCAGAGCCACAGCAAGAACTCAGTTCTAAAAAAGAACGCAGTTCTTTCTGGCTCCAAAGCCCATGTCCTTTTCACTATCTTTTAATGCTTAAAATTACTTGCTCTGTAAAGTTATTAGACAGAAACAACGTAAATTTTAGAAGACATCTCTAAAACTATGTTATTACTTTTAGAACAGTTTACGTGAAGCTTGTTTATGTCAGTAGACAACAGTATCAACTGATTACTGAAGATACCCCTAAGTCAGTACACCCACTACCAGCAGCTTATTAAAGCAGTGTTACTTCCATTGACTACAGGAGGGAGGCACCCGTCCACACTAACCAAAAGCAGTTTCAAATCACAAAGATGTTTGTAAAACACAGTTATTCAAAATGCAGTCCTATTTTGTGCCATTTATAGCTGTCATTTGACCTAGGGGGATCCATTTCTCTCAACCCTCACTCTTACCATGAAGATGCACGTGCTGTCTGTGGATCAGTAACCATATAGACAAAGGCTACTGAAGATTCAATATCACTGTGATCTTTTATTAGTCCTGCTCCCACAAAAGACCATGGGGCTCTAGGGGAAGAGATGCATTCAGGGTGGCCCTTTTAAATGCCCTTTCCTTTCCTGTTTCCTACCTCTCGGAGTCAAGCCAATTGTGCCAAGTTTACTAGTGGGCAGATCAATATGTGTTAAAAAGGTCATAATGGTGGCCTTTCTTTTCCGCTTCCTCTTTTCATATGACTGGAGCAGTGGGGAACCGGTACAGACATCATGCTCTCCCCTCATTTATGCTCAGATACTCTCGTTAAGACAGTTCCCTGACCCTGCAGGCCAGAGTGTGGTAAGATTCAGGATTTGGGTTTGAGCTACAGAGGAGAAAAACATGTCCTAAGAGTCTCGGCTTTGATCATTTGACAGCCAAGTTTACAAGACAGGCATGTAGGGACTTAGGATATAAATCCTATGATAAAATGTTACTTTATCTTTCTTTGACATTTGTCTCATTTTTTTTATGTACATCTCCCTCAGAGATTTTGTGTAGTCTATGGTAGAATTTCTGTTTTCTGGGGTCTGACCTAAATACTGTCTTAATTCCATCAAAACCACTTTTAACAAGACCATGTTTATTCTTATATAAAATGTTAACCTAAGAAACTCAGATTTTTAGTTTGTAAAGAAGGAAATTGGCATAAAGTTTACTTAGAATGATAAAGAGGAAAGAGAAGAAGGTGGAAAAGGAAGAGAAGGGTCTGAAAACAATATAAGGCAAAGAGGTAAATCAGGAAGCTGGGGAAGGAGGAGGAAGAGGTGGAGAAGGAGGAAGAAATTAGTGGATATGTCGTTTGGGATGAAAATGGTAATTTCCCTTTCTGAAAATAGAATCAAAATACAGGAGAATAGAGTAGGTTATTGATATATCAGACAGATAGAATGTCTGGATTTAGACCCAAATAAATGGCATAGCAACCACACAAGCAATGTGTAGCAGAAGTAAGGAAGTAAAACCAAATGCAAAATAGAGACAAAGACCCTGACCTGGAATAAAATATTACTCAAGAAACAGAAGAAAATCTCTAAAACTTGTTTCACTCTCTAAACCACTTAATAAAAACATGCATTAAAACAACAACAGGGCCGGCCCGGTGGCCCGGTGGTGCACTGCTACAGTGCACCGCTTGGGAGCGTGGCGGCGCTCCCGCCGAGGGTTCGGATCCCACATACAGACCGGTTCCCGCTCACTGGCTGAGCGAGGTGCGAGCGCAACACCGAGGGTTGCAATCCCGTTGCCGGTCACGCAAAAAGACAAAAAGGAAAAAAAAAAAACAGGTTACAAGAAAAGAAGGATTAAAGAAACAATTGAGGACAAAATAATATCATTATGGAGATAATACATTCAATAGAAATAGCAAGGAACAGAATAGAATAGACATCATTAAAAACTAAATTACTGACAGAGAAAAGGCTTGAGGTAAGAACAGAGGATGGGGAAGAAAAACACAAAGAGACCAAAGCAGTTAGAGAAAAAGCTAATAGTTATGGAAGACAGACAAAGATAATCCAGCCTCAGGAAAATTGGTAACCGTGAGGTAGAGAACCAAAAAAATTAAACAGAAAATGTTTTCGAAGATATAAGAGAATTTCGCTGAAATGAGGGGGTAAATAGAATCTGCAGATTAAGAAAGTACTATCCCTTGGAAAATTTGGTTCAGAAAACTCAAGACCAAGATATATTCTAATTAAAGTGTTGTTCCGAGTAAGCTGTCATGTCTCAGCTTCAAGCCCACTCTCTACATTTGGCTTTGTGATGCTGCAGCTGGGAGTCTGCAAACATTTCTTCTTGCCCGCTGGGTGAAAGCTCTGCCAGTAGGGGGCAATAGAGGGAGGCTGCATGGCTGCATGGCTGTGTGGCTGGAGGAGGAAGGGACTTGCTCTTTCATGTCTGCTTCCTGTTGTCTTCCTGCAGATTTCGTGTCACTGTCAGCATCACCTAATGTTTCCTTTTCACCCCAACAGCTTCTTCTAGAAGCTGGTGGGTCTAGTTTGCTGTTTTTCCAAATTCATAGGACCAGTCTCATTACCCCCTACCTCCTGCCCCAGAAACACTAGCACCAGATTGCCAAAGCCCCCTCCTCCCAGAGTCTGAGGCTCTCCTCCAGACTCTGTGTTTTAGTGCTTCCAGATTCTTCCCTTTGTTCCCCCCAGTCCTAAAGCTGATAGCTGCTTCCTCCAGTTGCTACCTGCATGATACCTTGTGTTCTCTATCTGCCTTTTCAGTTACCTAGTTAACAATTTTCTGTAATAAATTGTATTTATTATAGAAAATATGCTTTTACAATAAATTTTCTCTCTTTTAAAAAAACTAATGTGGTTTCTGTTTCTTTACTGACTCTGATTATCCAGGCAGAAATATAAAAATATCTAGGAGAATGGGCAGTGGGACACAACATAATTTAGGTTGGCCCCAGACTCTTCTCATCACCGGGAGACAGTGGAGCACGTCTACAAGGTTCTAAGGGGGGAAAAAATGAAACCCAAAGCCAAGCCAAGATATTGTTCATATATAAAGACAATAGGTAGACATTTCCAAATATGAAGGAATTTAAAGAATAGAATATCGACATGCTCTTCTTGGGCCCAACTGCCATTAGTGGGAGGAGTGGCACCGTGGTGGTCCTGAGCAGTGTGAAGAGGGTGTCTGTGGAAGATGGCTGCTCAGTGCAAGGTGTCTGCTTCCAAGTGGGGGAGGATGGTGTCCATGAGGAAGGACAGCCTGGTGTGGGGAGCAAGGACTGAGCAGGAAGAGGAGGGCATCCATGTGGGGAGTGAGAGTAGCCTAAGGTGGGGCATCAGAGCCCAAGCAGGGTGAGGAGGGTCTCCCTGGAGGACTGGTCTGGCATATGGAGTCAGAATTTGAATGGGATGAGGAAGGCACACATGGAAGGGTTGGGGGGATGGCCCAGCAAGCGGAGTCAGAGACCATACAGGGAGAGGAGAAAGGCCATCATGGGAAAGCCCAGGATGAGATGTCAAAGCCAAAGCAGAGTGAGATGGTCATTGTTGCTGGGGTAGGGGGTGGCAGCAGAGATAGGATATCAATTACATACAGGGGATTAATCAAGTAAGTAGATATATTAAGAAAAATGGAAGACAGGTTTCACACTGTTGGAAAAAGGAGTTATAAATACAAAAAAAGAGAAACCTGGAATAAACCCTGTAATGAAAGATCAGAATTGAAGTTATTGGTGTGACTCAAGTTTCCTACATATATAAATACATAAAGAAATACCAGATGCTCCCTGACTTTCAATGAGCTTACGTCCTGATAAACCCACTGTAAGTGGAAAGTGTAAGTCAAACCCTCATAAGTTGGGGACCATCTGTCAATGTAGATGTGTATGTATGTATGTGGCACTGTCCACGGGGAACAGCAGTGTCCCAATATCAGTGGGCACATCTACCACCAAGATTTCGGCTTCTAAATGCCATTTCACTCAAAGGAACCTGGGTTTCTTGAAGAAATGGCTGATTTCAGGACTGGCAGGGAAAGTACAAGATGAACTTGAATCATCTTCCTGGGCCAAAACAATACCAACAACAAGAAGGAAGGGCTGAAACAATAATGGGGACGTGTCAAAAGCATGTATAAGCCAGCTTCTGTCAGACGCGTCAGTGATCACTCGAGCATCAAAATAAATGGCAGTAACAACCCATTGAATAAAGTAGGATCCATAAGTCCATACAGACACTAATTAACATTAAAAGTTTAGTGCATAATGGGGTATTCAACAGACATAAACTAATTAATAATTAAAAGTTTAGTGCATCATGGGGTAGTTACATAGTTTCAAATCCCTCTAAAATACTAATGAATTATAAAGAGAAAAAAAAAGAGAGAAACTTTACAGAGGAAAAGCCTGGCAAACAGCACCTTAATCAAATAACCAAGGTGAACGTCATCAATCAGACATGCAGAAATGGAGTGTCACCTGAGAGGCTGCAGTGAGAAGAACCCCCCATCGCTTCTATGACATTCCTGCCAAAGACGCATAGCCTGAGTCTAGTCATGAAGATATGTCATGCAAACCCAGGTTGGGGGGCATTTTATGCATAGCTGGCCTGTCGTCTTCTAGCATAAAGGTCATGAGAATCAAGAGAAGGGTGAGGAAGTGTCCCAGGCTGAGGCAGACTAAAACGACATGAGAACTCAATGCAATTTGTGATTCTAGACTGGATCCTTTGGCTAAAAAAGCCATTATTGGGGCAATTGACACAACTCAAATAATCCTAGGTTCAGACAGAAGTAGTATTGACACGAGTTTTCTGATTTTGATCTTTGTATCATGGTTATAAAGGGAAATGTCTCTGTAGGGAATACATTCCAGAGTATTCAGGTGTGATGGAGCATCAGGTCAGTAACTTACTCTCAAGTCATTCAGGAAAAAATGTTTTCTAGTGTTTTTTATATGGTTCCAACTTTTCAGTAAATTCGTGATCATTTCCAAATGAAAAGTAATAATTTTTTAAATGCAGTGGGTCTCTATAAAATCTCCAAGACATTATATATGAAAAGTCAAAGTTTAAGTGGCTATAGTAAATGTTTTTTAAAAGAATATATTTCTGTTACATGTATATAGATACATCTACACAGATGCAGAAGAAAAGCAAGAGGGACTGAATAGTGGTGGGAAAAAACTTTTATTTTTTAATTATATATCTTCCTGCATGGTTTAAATTTTATTACCAGGTACATGGGTTACTCTGATAACAACAAAAAGAAAATAGAGCTTTTCTGGAAAGTAGGATTGGGTACCATTTTTCTTATTTTTCTGCATTCAAAAAATGAATAAATAATAATAGCATTTGCATGCACATACATTAAAATTTGTATTTTTCTCTCTACAATTAGGGTAAAAAGTTAACAGGGATTAGCTCTCATTAAGTTGGGTTTTAAACAATTTTGGTGGCAGAAAGTCTTTACCTGGTGTTTTATTTACTTTAGGCTTTTTAATTTAAAGATCTATATGAGGGATTGTTCTTGGCTACTGTAGTGGATTGAATTATGTTCCCCCAAAACTCCCTGAAACTTGAATTGTGTCCCCTACGTTTTATGTATTAGAAACAGCCCCCACTGTGACTGTTAACAGGGTGGGAAATCCTATTATGTTAATTGAAAGGTGGAGCCTTGAAGAGGTGATTGGACTGTAGCAACATGCTGTAGTGAATGGATTAATAATGGTGGTCAGGGGTATGGTTCTGAGGGCTTTAAAAGAAGAGAGTCTGTCTTTCTCTCTCTCTGCTCTCTCTGCTTCCACCATCTTGCAATGTGAGACCCCTGGGTCACTGTCGCCACCACCAGATGGACCTTGGATTTCCCAGCCTCAGAAACCGTAAGCAATAAATGTCGTTTTTCTTTATAATTACCCAGTTCCGTGTATTTTGTTATAAACAACACAAAACGGACTAATATAGCTACCAATTAGCAAGGACTGTAGCACACATAGACTTCAAGACAGTTGGCTCAGGACAACGTCTCTGACAAACAAGCTAAGAAAATCCTCTTGTTTATCCATTTAGGTCTGTGTTTTCCACCACTTTCTTTCACCCAAACCTTGCACTGTGGAGTATATTTTAAAACCTACCCTCCTGTCTTGGTCAAAGTCCTTTGATAAGCATTTCCTGAACTTAAATCTTTTCAAAGTAATAAGTTTAGATAGGATTTAGACTTGATAAACCCTTGTGTGTTTTCCATATTTCTATACCTACTGCCTCCTTAGTATAGTCAAGGGGCTTTATCTGTTGTTGTTGTTTTGGCTTCCTGATAATGTCCTTGTAAAACCAAGAAAGTCTAGGGCAAGACCTACATTTACTCAAACATGGAATAGTTAACACAGATTTTGGTTTTCAATGATCTCTTGATCAGAGATAAAGAAAGAAGTGCCTCCCTCTCTCCAGGCACTTAAAGATGAAAGTTTCAAAAAGAACATCAGGTGAGGGGCCGGCCCGGTGGTGCACTGCTATAGTGCGCCGCTTGGGAAGTGCGGTGGCGCTCCCGCTGAGGGTTCAGATCCCACACCCGCTGAGGGTTCAGATCCCACATACAGACCGGTTCCCGCTCACTGGCTGAGCGAGGCGCGGGAGCAACACCGAGGGTTGCGATCCCGTTGCAAAAACTGTTAGACAGCAAGAAAGAACTTACAGAATTCTAGAATCTCTTGATAATACAGAACAGAGGTTAAGAGTTTGGGTGCTTGTGCCACACAGACATAAACTTGAATCTCAGCTTTACCATTTACTGACAATGTGTCCTTGGGAAAGATGCTTAATCTCTGCAAAACTTGGTTCATTTGTGAAATGGAAATAATAAAAGTTCCAGTTGGGCCGGCCCGTGGTTCACTCGGGAGAGTGTGGTGCTGATAACACCAAGGCCCGGGTTCGGATCCCATATAGGGATGGCCAGTTCGCTCACTGGCTGAGTGTGGTGCTGACAACACCAAGTCAAGGGTTAAGATCCCCTTACCAGTCATCTTTTTAAAAAAATATAAATAAATAAAAATAAAAGTTCCTGTCACCTGAAATTATTGTAGGCTAATTTGAAATAATACACGTCTACCACAAAGAAAGCACTTAGTAAATATTAGTGGTTGTTGATTTCTTTTAAATTGTCACTGTCTCAATCTATATTCCCAGTCTCACAATTCCAATTATGGTCTAAAACAGGCTCAGGGAATACAATGTCAAGGGTAAAAGTAAGAGGGAACTAGCTACTCTCTATACACACCAGGTATTAATCACAAGAATGGTGTGTGGAAAGAGGTGCTAGTTATCACAACACTAGCCCAAGGATAAATCTATCAGTGAAACTTCCCTCACAACATGTACATGTCCATTAGGCTGCCAGTAAATAAGACCAGGGTGTGGTTTTGAATATAAGTAGCTACGAGAGTTTTCTTCTGAAAAATTTCCTTTTCCTCCAGTACCACATCAGCTCTAAGTAGAGCCCCTCCCCGTATACATGTTCCACACGAGTCCTGGCATTCTGTGCTCCAGAGAGCATCCATTCCCAATTCAACACGTATTTATGGAGTTCTTATTATTTGCCAGGCACTGCACTAGGCACTGGGCACAGAGCAGTCAAGGCAGACAGGAGCCCTGCCTTCATGGAGCTCATGTTCTACAGGGAGGTTTGTTAAACAGATAATTGCCCTACTAATCAGTTACTTTAAAATATACATTCCACGAAGTACAGGGGTTAAGGGGCCACCTGTACTAGTCTGGGAAGTTTAGAAAAAACTTCTCTGCCTCTGACATTTAAGTAAGATCCGAAGGTTGATAAGAATCAGCAAAGAAGTTTAAAACAGCATTTTAGTCAAAGAAAACAACATGTGCAAAGGGCATGAAATAGGGGACAGCATGAGACGTGGACAATAAGCATTCAAAAATTAGTGTGAGACCAGAGTATGTGTTGGTGTGGGATGAGAAGGGAGAGGCAGAGCAGAGAGTGGGGCACGGGAAGAGGTGCAAGAGATAAACAGGGCCTCATAATCCACGTTAAGGATTTGAGGCTTTATCGTAAGAACAATGGAAAACCACTCAAGCATTAAGCAGTGTAATGTCATGATCAAATGTGCCCTTTCTGGAAACATCTCTGGCTGTCATGTATAGGATAAATTAGAGCAGAGCAAAAATAGGGGAAGGAGGCCAGTTGAGAGACGAGAGAAGATGGCGACCTGACCTTGAAAGATTACTATCTCTGCCATGGAATATGTGGAATAAGTACCAAACATCCAGATAGCTGAATGGGTAGCTTTGGTGGGTGGGATATATAACATTCAAGCTTATGTTCAGTTAATTAGGAAACTGGATCAGGACAAAACAGAATTTTATTGCCTTGGTCCGAGAGCTCTGTAACAGTGTCCTTAAGGTTATTCAAGAATAAAGGAGACAGAGAGATGAGATTCTGGTGTGACAGAATGAGTTCCACTGACCCACTCCCCAGGGAAACAGTCGAAACGCGTTTTTTAAAAACGACCATTTAAAATCTCTGGAAATGGTGCAAACAGCAAACAGCAAATGGAGAAACGTTTATTCAAGAATATCCATGAATATTTGATAAGAAAGGCAAGAATCTGTGGTATTTGAACCAAGACTCCTTTTCTCCCACCTCCCTCCCAGTTCAGCAAAGCGGAGACTCCACACCAGACTGCTCAGTGGAGAACACAGCTCCCTGCATCTTGGGAAAGAAGGAATCAGGACTCGGAATTGCCACAATATATCATCTAAAATGTTCAATTTCCAGCAACAACATAAAAAGAGTCATGAAAAGAGACTAGAAAGTATACGTCTCCTCCCATCCCCCAAAAAGAGCAGCCAAGACAAACTGCCTGCCAGAGTGACCAAATGTTGGATTTAACAGAAAAAGACTGCAAAATAGCCATTGTAAGTATATTCACATAATTAAAGGATGCATGATTAAAGAAGTAAAGGAAGGTATGATGATAATGTCACATCATATAGAAAATATCAATAAAAAGATAGGAATTATTAAAAGGAGCCAAATGGAAATTCTGGGATTGCAAATTAAATAACTGAAACAAAATATTCATTAGAAGGGGTTAATAGTAGATTTGAACTGGCAGAAGAAATAATTAAAGAACTTAAAGCAAGCCAAAGAACAGGGAGAAAAAGAAGAATGAAGAAAAGTAAACAGAGCCCAGAGAAATTGGGTCACCATCAAGTTCACCAACACACATTTAATGGAATACTAGAACAAGAGAAGAACGAGAAAAGATCAGAGAAAATATTCAAAAAATAACATCAGAAAATTTCTCAAATTTATTGAAAAACAATAACTGACATACCCAGAAGTTCAACAATCTCCAAGAGAATCTCCAAAGAGATTCTCAAACAGATAGTAGAGAAAAATGCTGCAAGTTAAAGACAAGGAGAAAATCTTGAAAGCAGCAAGACAGAAACAATCTGTTGCTTACAAGGGAACCCAAATAAGACTAGCAGCTGGCTTCTCAGCAGAAACAATGAAGGCCAGAAACAGTGGTACTCAAAGAAAAAAACTGCCAACTAAAGCTATCTTTCAAAAATTTAGGCAAAATAAAGACTTTCTCAGGTAAACAAAAGCTGAGAGAGTTTGTTACTAGCAGGCCCACCTTAGAAGAAACACCAAAGGATACACTTCAGTCAGAAAGCAAATAACCCCAGATGATAACTTAAATCCACACAAAAAACCAAAGAGCACCAGTAAAGAAAATAATGTAATTATGTTTAAAAGGTATAAATGCAGATTTCTCTCCTCATAACTGATATAAAAAGCAACTGTATAAAATAATATGCACATAATGCAATGTTGGGCCTATAACATAGAGAAATGCAATATATTTGTAAATAACAGCACAAAGGAGGCAGATGGGAGCAAAGCGGTATAGAGCTTAGGAAATGACTACAGTTGGTAAAGTCATAATTATAACGATATATTATTGTGTTTATAACATTAACAGGTGTGACATGTATAAAAAATACAGAAAAGGAGGGAAAGAGAATGAAGCTATATAGGAGTAATGTTTTTATACATTACTGGAATTAAGCTAGTATAAATCTGAAGCTAATTCTGATAAACCAAGATGTATAGAGTAAACCCTAGAGCAACCACTTAAAAAAAAACAAAAACAAAAACATAAAAGAAATTAAAACTCTACACTACAAAATACCTACTTAATGCAAAAGAAAGTAATAAAGGAGGAATAAAAGTACATAGAAGACATGAGACATACAGAAAACAGATGTGATCCAACTATGTCAATAACAACACTAAGATACGAATGTATCAAACAATCCAATCAAAAGGAAGACTTGATAAAAAAGAACAATGTGATCTAACTACAGGAACTATAATATGTGATCTACAGGAACTATAATTTTGATTCAAAGATACAAATAGATTGAATGTAAAAGGATGAAAAAGACATTTCATGCAAACAGCAACCGCAATAAAGCTGTAGTGGCTATGCTAACATCAGACTAAATAGAATTTTTTTTAAAAAATTGTACTGAAGGGCCGGCCCGGTGGCGCACTGCGCTAGTGTGCCGCTTGGGAAGTGTGGCTGCGCTCCCGCCGAGGGTTCGGATCCCACATGCAGACTGGTTCCCGCTCACTGGCTGAGCGAGGCACGGGGGCAACGCCGAGGGTTGCGATCCCGTTGCCGGTCCCGGTCCGGTACGGGGGCGACACTGAGGGTTGCGATCCATTGCCGGACACGGAAAAAGACAAAAAAAAAAAAAAAAAAAATTGTATTGAATAATAATTGATAATACATATTTTGATCAAATCAATATTACTAGCATATATATTGTTACAAATTGTACTTATTCTTTATGCCCCTTGTCCAATCTCTCCCCAACCCCCTCTCCCTCCCCCCACCCTCCTCTAATTACCCTAGATTTCTTCTCTCTTTCTGAAAGAATAGTGGATACTCTGTTGATTTGTTGCCTAGATGATCTGTCCAATGCTGAGAGGTATGTTCAGGTCCCCCAATATTATCATAGAGCAGATGCTTCTTCTGTCACTCTGGAATGGGCTTTGTGGAGAGAGACATCCTCTTCTTTTCTTTATATCTGCTGGTGACTCTCCTTGTGTCAATGCACTCCAGTGGCTGGTGGACCATCTGTGTGGTAGTTGTGATGTCTAGCCACTTTCACGGCAGCCTTGGTTACTGTGGTGGCTGTGGAGGGCCACTCACACGGAGGTGATGTTTTTGGCATGTTCCTTATTGCTGACGGTGTGCCTAGTTGTGGGGGGGGTGTCCGGTCACTGGCTCCGTGTGGCAGGACCCCAGTCAGGCCCCAAGGCGCTGGCAGTGTGGCTGGTTGTGGGAGGGGGGGTACAGTTCCCAGACTAAATAGACTTTTCAAACCAAAGAAAAAAAGGTACTAGAGATAAAGAGGGACATTTCATAATGATAAAATGGTCAATCTATCAGAAAGTTATAATAATTATAAACAGATGTGTCCCTAATAACACAGCATCAAAATATATGAAGCAAAAACTGGCAGAAATGAAGGGAGAAATAGACAATTCAATAATAATAGCTGAAAACTCCAAAATCCCACTTTCAATATTGGATAGAATAACTAGACAGAAGATTAACAAGGAAACAGAAGATTTGAACTGTGGAGTATGCATAAAGCAAATGTACTTCACAGGACCTGGTTTTCCAAAGCCTTGCAGTTTCAAATATTGACCTTGCAAAGGACAGGAAATTTTCCCCAGGCTAGTCTCTGTTGTAGGATAAAGAATTGTAGCACAGCAAGGTTGCCGGCTCAAAGACAGACAGGTTACTTATTGATATGTAAAGATACTGGGAAATTGCTGTAAGAAGAGAATGCTTGCTAAGATCAAGCTTTTGTTGGTGGATCAACTTAACTTCTTGAAAATTGCATTATGGAAGTTCACCTTGCTTATTTTACTGAATGTTACCAGCTTCTATTGTTAAACTTGTTAAACTGTACTTAGCAAAAACCCCACAACTGTGGAGTATGCATAAAGCAAATGTACTTCACAGGACCTGGTTTTCCAAAGCCTTGCAGTTTCAAATATTGACCTTGCAAAGGACAGGAAATTTTCCCTAGGCTAGTCTCTGTTGTAGGATAAAGAATTGTAGCACAGCAAGGTTGCTGGCTCAAAGACAGACAGGTTAAACTGTACTTAGCAAAAACCCCACCTATGTTCTCTTCCTGTAACTTCTTGGTCTGGAGAATAAATGTGGGAAGAGAACCCCAATTCGTGGTTAATTTCCCAAATGGAAGGAATGCCTCTCTCTTGAGGGTTCCAGGAGATTAATTCCTTTTGGGGGCTTCTCACTGCTCAGAAGAGATGGGCTTTGAGTAATCTTTGGTGGCTCTATTACCAAGGGGAAAAGAGGCAACAAATCTGTGAGAGGCAAAGCACCATTGAACAACACTATATACCAACTAGACCTAACAGACATCTGTAGAACACTCCACCCAACACAACGAAATACACATTCTTCTCAAATGCACAGAGAACACTTCCAGAATAGACCATATGTTAGGCCATGAAACAAACCTCAATAAAATGTAAAGAATAGAAATAATGAAGCATATATACCTGACTACAGTGGAATGAAATTAGAAATCAATAGCAGAAAAAAAATTTGAGAAACTCATAAATATGTGTAAACATATTTAAAATTAAATTAAAACAACACACTTCTACATATGAGCCATAGCCAATTGGTCAAAGAAGAAATCAAAAGGAAAATCAAAAAATTATTTGAAATTAATGAAAATAAAGACACAATATACCAAAACTTATGGCATGCAGTTAGAGCAATGATTATGGAAAAATTTGTATTTACAAATGCCTCCTTTAGGAAAGAAGAAAGATCTCAAATCAATGGCCTAATCTTTCACTTTAAGATACTAGAAAAAGTACAAACTAAACCTAGAGCAAGCAGAAGGAAGAAAATAATAAAGATTAGAGTGGAAATTAATGAAATAGAAAGTGGAAAAACAATAGAGAACATCAGTGAAGCCAAAATTTTGTTCTCTGAAAAGATCAACAAAATTGACAAAGCTTTAGCTAGATTAACCAAGGGGAAAAAAGGAAGACACAATTACTAGAATCAGAAATGAAAGAGGGGACATTACTATCAACCTTACGGAAATAGAAAGCATTATAAAAGAATACTATGAATAATTGTACACCAACAAAATAGATAATTTAGATGAAATGGACAGATTCCTAGAAACACACAAACTACCAAAACCGACTCAAGAAGAAAGACGCAACAAGTGAAGAGATTGAATCAGGAATCAAAAAATTACCCACAAAGAAAAACCCAGGCCCAGATAGCTTTTCCACTGAACTCTGCCAAATGTTTAAAGAAAAATTAATACCCATTCTTCACAAACTGTTCCAAAAACTAGAAGAGGAGGAAATACTTCCCAACTCATTTTCTAAGGCCAGCCTTACCTTGATACTAAAACCAGACAAAGATATCACAAGGAAAGAAAACTACAGGCAAATATCTCTGTGATACAGATGCAAAAATCCTCAGCAAAATCCTAGCAAATCAAACCCAGCAACATCTACAAAGAATTATACACCATACCAAGTTGTAGTTCTCCTGGGAGTGTAAGGTTGGTTCAACATCTGAAAATCAATTAACATCATACATTATATCTATACAATTTAAAAAATCACACGATCATCTTAACAGATGCAGAAAAACTTTTGACACAATCAAACACCCTTTTGTGATAAGCATACTCAACTAGGAATAGGAAAAGAACTAGGAATAGAAGAGAACTTCCTCAATCTGATAAAGGACCTTTATGAGAAACCCACAGCTAACATCATTCTTAATGGTAAAAGACTGATGCTGTCCTTGTAGGATCAAGAACAAGACAAAAATGTCTCACTGCTTCTGTTCAACATTGTGCTGGAGGTTTTAGCCAAGGCAATAATCAAGAAAAAGAAATAAAAGCCATCCAGATTAGAAAGGAAGAAATGAAACTATCTTCATTCACAGATGACATGATCTTATACAAAATATGGTATATCCATACAATAGAATATTATTTGGCTATAAAAAGAAATGAAGTATCGATACATGCTGCAACTTGGATGAACCATGAAAACATTCTGCTAAGAAAAAAAAAAGTCGGTCACAAAAGTCTGCACATTGTATGATTCCATTTATACGAGATGTCCAGAATAGGGAAACGTACAGGCACAAAAAGTAGATTATTGCAGGGATGGGAGGGATGGGAAGGTAAGGGGGGGTACAGTTTTTTTTTTAGGTAAAAGAAAGTTCTAAAGTTGACTATGATGATGGCTGAAGATATGTGTGAATATACTAAAAAACATTGAATTATATAGTTCACATTAGTGAATTGTATGTTATATAAATTATGTATAAATAAAGCTGTTTTAAAAAAACAAAAAAATAGCCTAGTTTTATCTCTGTCTAAATTATCCCCTCTTGCAGCTGGAGAAAAGTTCCTAAATCCTTAAACTTGAAGAAATGCATTGAAAGGCATTTTCTATAATCTGGGTTTTCTGCAGATATATAACATTTAAAACCCATGCAAAAAGCAAAGGTATCAAGATCCTTAACAGTTAGGGTAAGGATCTACCCTAGCTTTACTCTTTCATCTACCCATCAACTCACAATCCAGAAGAAAAATCTTAGCCACTGGGAAATCTTCCGGGACTGGACAAACGCAGCCCTGACGTTTCTGCAGCATAGTGCTTATTAAGCCATTTGGATGAGCTGACCTAAAGCCAGGGGGTCTTGCAAATGGTTAGCTCACCACTTACCTAGATAATGACTTCTTTCCAGATGCCCCTCCAACTTCCATTTAAAAGTTTATTCTAAAAATTTTTTTAAAAAATCCTAGTTTGATCACTTAGAAAGAAGCTCTAACAAGTGATTGGATCTCTCTAGCTTTTAGCTTCATACTGCCAAGGAGGTTTAGTACATCACACAAAATCTGAAGAAAGTGCTAAAATTTAAAATCAGAGTACAATAAACCCTAGTGGGAGGCCCTAGGCTTGACTATTAGGATTAATGGAGAAGACAGATGTGGAAACAATACTGCCCAGGGTCCAGCTTTGGCAAGAGAAACTGGACATTTTAACCTCCACTGGCTTCCAGTCCCCTTCGCCCTCTAATGCATCAAGAATTATGGAGCCCACACTTCTCAGATGAAGTCCAGAATCCTTTCTTCCATTGCTCATTCAATCAAATGATGTGAACTTAAGGTCTTTTTACCCCCCCAAAAAAACTGTTTAAACCCCTTCTGAGTTGTAGACCCTAAAATTTATTTATTTTTCACTTCAATTAACTCCTAAATTATAATTCAAATTCAAAATGTAATCAATTTCATTTTTAAAAGATCAATCTAAGTTGCAGAAGCATAGGTAACATATGATCCTACTTGTGGTGTATACTCACATGCATGTGCACACACACACACACAGAAAGGACACTATAATAATACAAACCAAACTGTGTGGGAGTGGGGTAGGGGTAGGAGTAAAGAGAGACTTTCAAATTTGCCTTGGTATTAGGTTGAACCATACAAAATTGCCATTTTTTATGTCAAGAACAGATATTACCAACTTTATATCATTTTCATCTTTTGCAACAGAAATGTTTGTGTAATAAAATATATTAATGAAGGGCCGGCCCCGTGGTGCACTCGGGAGAGTGCAGCGCTGGGAGTGCAGCAGCGCTTCTGCCGCGGGTTTGGATCCTATATAGGGATGGCCGGTGTGCTCACTGGCTGAGCGCAGTGCGGACGACACCAAGCCAAGGGTTGCGATCCCCTTACTGGTCACAAAAAAAAGACCAAAAAAAAAAAAATATATATATATATATATATATATATTAACGAAGTAAACTAACCAATCACATAAAATAAAAGAGATCAAGTATCTCCTTTTTCAAAACTAGACACATTGGTTTGCCTATTGCCCCCCAAACTTTAATCTCTCTTTCTACTCGATAAAGTGCATCTCTCTGAGTCTTTCAATCCAGTCTCGTGAGTGAGCAGACAGCAGATTTCAGGAAGGTCTTTCTAAGTTTGCCATTGGAATACTCACTTTAGTGGTGTGTGATCATGGAAAGGGACCTGGAGTCAGGCCATCTGGAGCATGAAATATTGTTACTTTGGGCAAAATTGAGTTTCAGTCCTCTCCTATGTCGAAATGGAAATTAAAATATAAACTGCACAAGGTTGTCACAAAGATGAAGTGATATGTGTGAATGAAAAAGAGAGTTAGTTGTATGGTTCCTGGCACATGGAAGACATTCAATAAATTACTTTCCTTCATGAGCCTCAGCGTTCGGCCCCTTTCTTTTTAAGTGATGTCGCCATGGCCAGATACCACTTTTAGATTAGATGGATATGTGGTCTCCTTGCAAGCACACAGGAAGATCACTATCAACCTCTATGCTGATGATAGAGTTTATGAAGAACCGGGAGAAGGCTTCAAGAAAACTCTCAGTCCTGGTGCCTGGCTATGCCAGAAACGCGATCTTAACATCAGAGAGTTCTCATCCCTGGGCCTCAACACACCCCTGTGATACAAGAATCCTGGCTTGAGTCTGAGCCAAGTTTTCCCTACCATTTTAGGAAAGTCAGGGCAGGTGTGCAGCAGGTGTTCCCAAATGCTTCAGAGTCCCCTAAGGATCTTTTAAAGAATGGAGCTACCTGGGACTCACAGCAGACCTATCCAATCAAACTCTCCAGAGGTGGGCCCAGGAATCTGTAATTTTCAATAAGCTCCTCAGGGAATTCTTTTGTAGCCAGACTGACACCATTTGGGTCTGAAGGACAGAGAAATGGATCCACAAAAGTCTATTTATATGACAGTCAATATAGGGAGTTTCCCAAAGAAACTAGTTCTGGTTCTCTCACATTGAGGAGGAAGAAGGTAAGAGTCATACTGAATATACTTAAGTTTAGACAGAAAGATGTTTGGGTTTGGAAATGTATTGTTCTGAGTAAATGTATTGTTTATTTAAGACAAATAAACGTTTTGGATTTCTTGGTAGAGGTAAGTCCCAAGTATGGTTTCACTACTTTGCTGAGCAATGTAAAGTCAATGAGAAAACTAGAAGTGAACCTCCCTTCTAATAAATGAGCTTCAGCAGTAAATTGACTGCTAAGGGTTAGCCCCCGACTCCTGATATGTTGGTCTTGGGATAAATGACCCAATGGGTGTCAGAGACAGAGACAAAGGGACAATACAAAGACTGAGCCCTGGCCCCAGTCAAGGCTGCTGAGGTGTGCATTCGAGGGCCTTCCTAACAGATGACACCCTGAAGCTCAACTCGCATCCCTGGCTCTTCCTGAAGAGAGTCTTGGTGTGTCTTAGTACAGCCAAGATGTCATACAGGAGCAGGCATGCATAACACATCCACCGCCAGCCACAGCCATCTTGGAGCACCCCAGAACTTAGATGGTTCCACCCAGATACCAAGGTTTAGGGGAGACAGGGAAGACACTGTTTCTGCTCAAAGAGTCTGGCCTTCATGAAAGGAGGAGAAAATAAAATATTTCAGCTGCCAAAATGAGATTGTGAGCCTAGACCCAGCTTGAAGTATAATCTGTGATCACTCACCTTGGGTGAGTCAAGGCAAAGGTTCCTTTACATCAGCCTAAGTAAATGACTGCTGTGGGCTAGGGATCACTGTGACCCTCCACCTGCACCCCAGGGCAGTTTTAGTGCCTGCTGTAGACTGGATGCCACCCCGCAACCTCACTGAAGCTTAAATCCCCACTGTAACTGATGGGGTTGGCAAATCCTATTATGGTAATTGAAAGGTGGGGCCTTGAAGAGGTGATTAGATTGTGGGACTGTGCAGTAGTGAATGTATTAAAAATGGTGGTCGGGGCATGGTTGAGGACTTTTTAAAAAAGAGTGTACCAGGAGCTCTTTCTGCTCTGCCATTTCTGCCATGTGATACTCTGAGGCACTGTGGCCACCGCCAAGACCATCACCAGATGTGTTCCCTGCACTGTGGACTTCCTAGCCTTCAAAACTGTAAGCAATAAATTTTGTTTTCTTATAAATCACCCAGTTTTAGGTATTTTGTTATAAGCAACAGAAACAGACTAATACAGTGCCTAGGCTTTGCTGGATAGGGAAGGGTGGGATGCAGAAATCATTCCCGAGTGTTTCAAGTGGCTTGTCATTAGTCCCTTGGGAGGTGCCTTTGGGGCTGAGCTGGAACCTAGCCACGGACTCCCTGTCCATCCCTCCCCAGAGTCGGGGCACACTCTGGTAAAACAGGAGGTGATTCTAGTGGTGCCTGGGGGCATTTTTGTTTTAATTGATTTTAACATGTTTAAGAAGAAATATAGTGAGCACGCCAAATCTGGATTTTGTAGACTTTAGTGCGTAGCACAAGGTTAAAGGGAGTATTTAATTTTTAAAAGTGAGTCAGATTTAGAAAAAATATCAGGTAATTAATGGTACAGATGGCTCAGGGATGAGGCGAAAATCGTCAAGTGGGTGGAAGAAACACAGCTCTCGTACATGAGTGACAGCCACACATCAGGCCATCCCAGAGGAGGTGGAGACAGATGGATGTTCCTTCCTGGGAAGGAACATGTCCTAAAGGAATAAAGTGTCACGGGTCCTGGGCCGGAGTAGAGGAAGGGAAACCTGCTCCTCATATTTCCTTTCACCTACAACCTCATGCCTATGGCCCAGGCTGAAGAGCTGCAAAAAAAGAACGAGTGAAAACCATAACAATTTGTCAGTAATCATAATGTACTACTTTAGTAACCAAAATATATGTATTTAGTAACCAAAATATATATATTTTAAACTAAAAGTGCCATTTGACTAAACTTCTCATGGGACATTGCAAGCGTGAGCTTTAGCATCAATGGCAGACGCTGACCACAGGCCCTGGACATGAGCTATGGCAGGATGGGGGCTTTCGAGCGGGCCTCAGCAGTGTAGCCACCGCCTCGGCATCAGCAGCAACAGCAGGCAATGCCACATTGAGTCAGGGAAAGGGAACGACCTCTGCCAAGGGGTGGCCAAAGGCTGGTCTGTCCCTGAACCTGAGACACGTCTGGAGACTCCCAGAACTGGCTGGGAATAATTTGAAGGGAAGCTGCAATTCTTGCATGTTTGTTTCATCCTTATTTTTAATTTTTATATTTTGTGTGTGTGTTTTATAATGGTCATATATATTAGAGTATAAGCACAAACATAATTTATAAATATATAAATAGAGCACGTGCTCAAAATTGTTTACCGATGGGGGGCATGATCAAAAAAGTTTGGTGACTCAGTCAATGTCACTCACCAACTACACCTGCCTTGGATTCCCGTCAACACTTCCTCCATGTAAAACTGTGCTTCCTGCACTAGATGCTGAGGGAGGACCGTTGGGGAGTTGTTGGGGGGACCTGTGCTGCTGAGTTCAAACCACCCCATACTGTAGTGGGGTCTCTGGGTCTTGGAGGTTACCGAGCGGCCGAGGGTCCTTGGGAGGAACAGATATAGAGAGGTTCTGCAAAGTCCACTAGAGCACTGGGATGAGCACAGCACCTGCCTTCAGAGGGACATGGGCTGGAGCCCCGGTCCTAGCACACATTGGCTGCACAATCTTGGGGGAGCCACTCAGACCTTCAAGTTCATCTTTTGTAAAATGAAGAGGCCCGTGAGTGACCTCATGGCATTGTCGCAAGGCTCAAGTGAGGTAGTGGAAGAAAGACTTTGGGGAATCACAGAGCATCTCCCTTCACCCACGTAGCATCCCAGGCACAGAGTAGTCTATGGGCCTCCTGAGCTCCAAGGCTTGCAAGGAGGGGGTGCCAGCTCGGGGAACCTGTGCTGAAGGGCCCTGCCCAGACACAGCCAGGCCTCACACACAGCTCAAGTGAGCTGGGACGCTGGCACCCAGCTGTCCACACCAACCATCAGCTGTCCCTGCACTCTCCAGACTCCTGTATCTGCTGGGAAAGTTCAAAGGCAAGGTGGCTTTCACTCTTTGACTCTTGTTGATCCCTGCCAGACCTTGAGGAGGGGGTGGGGAGTGGAAACAGCTGACATGCACACAGAGGCAGGCACTCGGGGTCTTACTCACTTGGAGGCTTAAGTCCTACAGTTTCTATAACTTCTTGGCCTGGAAGGGGCTATGAGAACTCATTCCACCCATGTCCTCCTGCCTCGCAGCCTCCATTTCACCCAAACTCCTCCAGCCCCTGCCCCTGGCTTCCTTACCATAAGCACAGGATGATTCCTGCATATTGCAGAAAACAGGATAAACCAGGACTGTTTTGTATGGTTGCAAGTTGAGAGGCTTTGGGGTTTTCTGGATCTGGCCTGGAAGCATCTAGAAACACCTGAATACTTGGATGGTTCCCCTCTCACTCTCCTTCCTGTCACCCCGGTCACCTTGACGCATATTAAACCTCAGGCCAGATGCTTCCAAACCTTCATGCACCCTTTGGAGGAAATGGCTCCACTGACCTCCCCCAATCCGTCCTCACCTCTTCTGCTTCCTCTAAGTTCCTGCAAAAGAACTTCTCTGGGGGCAGGGAAGATGCTTGGACTCATTCTGTTCTCCCACTTCTGATTGTCATCATTCTGTGGAGCAGGAGAGGGAGAAGGGTTTTGCTCTGGGCTTTTGTGGGACTGCGTGATGGAGGCAGATGTTGGGCTGCGGCCAGGGCCAAGGAAGGATCTGTGGAGGTCAGAGGCATGGCCTTACACTCCAGCTGGTGGCACAAGATGCAGAGAAAGTGTCCTAACCAATTTTGTACAGACTATGCTATGCTTTCTATTGTTCTCCGTGGATTCACAGGGAAGGCTGACATCTCCAAACAGACTGGAAGCTTCTCATGCTCAGGCATACGGCTCATCCACTCCATGTCTCCCCCAGCCCAGCTCAGTGCCTGGCATACAAGAGCCAATTATGGATGTTGAAGGGAGTCATGAGGACAAGGCCACCCCTGATTTGGTTCTATCCTCCTGGAGCTAGCACAGTGGATGCTCAGTACTTCTTATTTTTAAAGGCTCATTCCCTTCTCCCCTGCCCTGGCTAAGACCCCCAAACTGAACACGCAGAAGATTTTGCAAATCAGTCTCAGAAACCCATTACACGGGTAACAGCCTGAAATCGAGGTTTTACCCAGGTGAGAACTCTCCCAACAGCCCAGGAAGGGGTAAAGGTGACAACTCTCACCACAACTCTCTTGTCTGTCTGGGGCAGACAGACAAGGTCACCAGGGCTGCTGGCTCCAGCCCACTCGTGCATGCCCTTACCATCAAAACACTCCGCAGGAAGGGGAGAACTCCAAAGCCAGTCACGTCCTCTGTGGTTTCACCTCAATGGTGACTCATTTCCCTGCTCAGATGCCCAAGCAGAGAAATCATAGGTTTAAACATTGTCGGGCTGACTGTGATAAAGAGGAGCAGGGTGAAGCAGGGAGAGCACTAGGTGGGAGGCTCCATCTGCCAGGTGTCCGTAGGCCAATCACGAACCTTCTGCAGAGAGAACCATATTGCCTGTCTCACTGGGATGTGGTGCAGATGGCATGAGAGGTGGGAAAATGCTCAGCAAATGGGAAAATCCTCCACACCTGCCTGCTGTTTAGAGCATTAACAGGGGACTGCCATTCAGATTTAAAGGCACCCCCTGGAACAATTGGGGGGCACTATTTGCGTAGACGTAATATGAAAGGTCATTCCCACTGGCTTCCCATGTCCCCCCAAACAATGCAGCTCTGCCTCCCTTTTTCTAGAAGAAACCCCAGCCTGGCTCCCTGAGTCCAGCCTTCTATAGCTGCTCAGGACTCTGGGGAACCCGAGAAGGGAGAAAGACAGATGTGAGAGGGGAGAAGCCTTTTGCTGCCGGCGCCGAGCTGCTGAGGGCAGGCCAGAGCCCTAAAGGAAGGCAGGGGATTGTGAAAGACGTGTCTCCCGTGCAGAAGAGGACTCACCCTGACGCCAGTAAACTGAAGCTTCGGGCCCATCACTTGCACAAACCCTTCCGAGCTCTTCCACCTAAGTTTGTATTTACAGTTTTTTATTCTTGTTCTAAGAAAGCCTCAAAACCATGTAAACTTCAGGCCCCACAAAACCTGGGTCTGCCCCAGCTCCCAAGTAGGGGTCCTCTCTCCTCTGAGACAAGTCCTCATCTCCCCCGAGCCTGATAGCCAATGCCCCCCACCTTCCAGCCTCATCCCACAACTCCTTTCTGAACTTTTGCCCATCCAGCCAACTTGGACAGGTCAAGCAGTTCCCTCCGGCCTCCAGGCCTCGGCTTATGATGTTCCCCTGGTCTGCTTTTCCCCTAACTTTGCAGCCTGGTACACTCCTACACATCCTTCAAGACCCACAGCAAATACTGCCGACAGTAGGAAGCCTTCTCTCAAGTCCCAGACAGAATTGACACTCCCCCTTCCCTGTGTCCCCACCATGCTCAGTATGTCGCCGTGTTTCAGCCCAAATGCCCCACATGGAACTACAATTTTGAGGGTTCACCTCCCTGCCTAGGCTGTGGCTCCTCCAGGGTCCAGACAGGTGTGTCTGGTTCTGTATCCCCAGAGCCTACTAGCTCAGTGCTGTCCCCTCCTTGGTGCAGGGCAAATGTTTCCTGAGTAAATGAATCAATGAATGACCCTAAGTTCAGAGTTCAGCCCTGGTGTCCCACTTGCATGGCTCTCACTCTGGCCAGCCTTCCACTGAAGCAGAGCCCTGAGAACCCATTCCTGGAGCTTGTGCTCCCCCTGGTGGCTGAAAGGTACCTTCCCCCAAGAACTAAAGGGAATAATCCGCAGGCCCAATCCTCTGACATGCTGCAGAGCTCCTTGGCCCCCCAGAGCAATGTGTTTACCAGGGTCTTACTCACTCCGAGGCTTAAGTCCTACAGTTTCTATAGTTCCTTAGCCTGGAAGGGGCTATGAGAACTCATCTCACCCATGGTCCCAAACCGTTCCCCTGACAGTGATGGTGGTTTCCACATCTGCCTATAAGGTCTCAGAGAAGTAAAGGGAAAGCCATCCCTCCTTCCTGTGTCTCTGGCCTGACATTTCTGCCTGTGGCTTCCAAGGTGTGGCTGGATCTGCAGCTTTGGAAGATACAAGCTGGAAGCCTTAATAGGGTCTATGTGGTATAAAGATTGCAGGCTCACAGAATGCCAAAGCTATGGAGGCTTCGGAGCCTCCACCCCAATTTCAAAGGATGTATGGAAAAGCCTGGGGGGCCCAGGAAGAGATCTGTCACAGGGGCCAGCCTTCGCTAGAGCAATGCTGGGCAGAAATGTGGGGTCAGAGCTGTAGCAGAAAACTCCCACCAGCACCAGCCTAGTGGAACCATGAGAGCAGGACAGCCACAGAGACCCCAGAATTATGAAGCTACCAATGTGCAATGCCAGCCTATAGGAGCTAAAGGACAACCAGAGACCAGGAAAGACACAGGAGCAGAGCTGGACTTAGGGGCCCAACCCCCACACCAGCATGCAGAGACATCAAACATGGAGACAAGGTACATGATTCACCAGCTTTGAGATTTGATGCCTGCCCTGCTGGGTTTTGGACTTGTTTGGGACCTGTTACACCTTTCTTTTAGCCTATTTCTCCTTTTTTGAATGGGAAAATGTAGTCTGTGTTGTCCCACCATTGTATCTTGGAAGCAGATAACTTGTTTTGATTTCACGGATGGGACCTTGGACTTTGGACTTTTGAGTTGAAACAAGTTAAGATTTGGGGGATGAAATGAATGTATTTACCTGTGAGAAAGACATGAACTCTGGGGAGCAAGGCAGAATGTTATGGATTGAATTGTGACCCCCAAAATACAGTTATTAGAAACAACCCTCAATGTGACAGTGTTAAGAGGATGGAGATCCTAGTATGGGAACTGGAAGGTGGGGCCTTGAAGAGGTGATTAGCTTGTGAGGACCATGCCAGAGCGAGTGGATTAATCCATTTGATGGTTTAATGGTGGTCATGGGTATGGTTCTGAGGGCTTTAAAAGAAGAGCCCGTGAGGAGGTCAGTCTCTCTGCTTCTGCCATCTGCCATCCATATGACACCCTGCTTTACTGTGAAGAGTCACTACCCACCAACAAGGCTCCCACCAAGTGTGTTCCCTGGACTTTGGACTTCCCAGCCTCCAAAACTGTAAGCAATAAATATCATTTCTTTATAATGACCCAGTTTCAGGTATTTTTGTTATAAGCAACAGAAATGGGCTAATACACAAGTCCAGTCTGACGGCCTCTGAGTGGGTACCTCAAATCCCAGGGCCTCCAAGACACCTGGATATGTGCCAGGCTCAGGATGAGCTATGGAGACCCAATCCCAGGGGCATTCAAAGATAGCAAAGTCATCCCTACCTCCTGGTTTCTTATTGACCCCACCAGCGACTCTATTCCAACAGCCTTGCTCACTCTTGTCATCGCCACCCTAGCCCTGCCACTTCCAATCAGGGACAGTGCTTGCTTTGTGTGTATTTGACCTGTGCAGTGTTGTATTCATATTTGACTATGATGCCTTTCGGTGGGGCATAACTTCTGCTGGTGTCCCCTGCCACCGCTCCCCCCCACCCCCCGCCCCCATTAAATATGTCTCATCATTTCCCTCCGGTTCCCCTGGCTCCTGAAGGAATCTGAGTCAGAGATCCCTGCTCTAAACAATTCATTCACCTCCTCCTTTTCACACCATTTCATGTTTGCCTACAAATTACCACCTAATAATCGCCTCTTCTAGGAGGTCCTCCTTGACTATTTATTCAATAATCATGTGCTATCATTTTGCCAAACAGGCCAAGCTTATGGACATGAGAGGCACAGCCCCTGACCTCCAGTGGGAGAGACAGAGGAGTTGAGATACTATCACACTGATGGGCAATACGTCCTACAAGAGGTAAGTGTGGGGGCTCCGAGCGCACTGGGGGTCAGCCCAGAACCCAGATTTGGGGGTGGTGTCAAGGAGTGTTCCTGGATGAGGTGACATCTGTGTTGAATTGTAAAGGATGCTGCAGTAGTCAAGTTGCCAAGCAGAGGAGGTGGTGAAGGGGAAGGAAGAAGGGGATCTAGGCTGAAGGTGGAGAGGCAGAAGACATCATGGGGCACTGAAGGTTCCTTGTGGCTGGATGGAGGCTGAGGGTCAAGTGGTGGTGAGGACAGGTCACAGGGGGCATTGCTGCCCTATTGAGAAGCATAATTATATTGACTCCTTAGAAAGTCACTTGAGCCACAGTGTGGGGATGTTCTGGTGAGGAACAAGACCAGGCTAGCGTGACCCTGCAGGCAGCCATAATGGTCATCCCAGAGACAGATGATGAGAGGCTGACCTAGGGCAGGGGCACAGAGGATCAGTGGATATGAAATAGACAAGGAAGGGCCAGCAGAATTTGGTGATCAGAAGGATGTAGTGAGTTAGAATGAGGCGAGCCCTGACGACTCTGGGGGTGTTGATTAGGCAATAGGGTAGATGGCAGTGCCACTGATCAAAATGGGGACATAGGATAAGGCAGTCCATTGTTCCCTGTTGGGTTCAAGGTACCCACCCAACCCCCAAGAGGAGATGTCCACTGCACAATGGACGTAGAGAATTAGAGCTTAGGAAAGTTCTCTGGACTAGAAAGCTTAATTTGGGATATATCAGCACCCATGTGACAGGTACAACCTTGGAAATGGATGAAATCCCCAGGGAGAGAATACAGGCAGGAAAAAGGTGGGTCGCCGAGGGAGCCCCGAGCAAGGCTGACATATGAGGTAGAGGAGCCTGAGAAGACCCAGCCCCAAGAGGGAGGGTGCTCACGATGGGAGAAAGGTTCCAGAAAGACAGGCAATCACTGCAGAGAAGGCAAACAGTGTCATTGAACACTGCAGTGGGTGGTGACACAGGTCACTGGTGACCTAAGCAAGAGCAATTCTGGTGGAATGAAGGGCGCAGGGGCCAGACCACTAAGGGCTGCAGAATGAATGGCGGAGTAAGGGGGTAGTGAAGAAAGAAACAAAACAGAAAGGCCACACATTTCTGTGAGAAGTGGACAAGCGTTGACCACTCTCTCCCCACGCTGAGTGGTGAAGGGAAGGAAAGAGATCTGGCAGTGAAGCTAGAACAGGATGCAGCATCAAGGGAGATGGATGTGTTTGGAAGAAGGGAGACTTAGATGCACCTACCTGCTGGAGACAGGGAGACGGTGAAGGTACAGAAGGAGCTGTAGAGAAGTTTGGATATAGATAAGTCTGGAAGCATGAGGGATAAGGAAAGGCAGGAAATTGAAGGTATTCCTGTCTGAGGAGCTCTACTTAGGTGGGAGCACCTGCTGAGCTGAGCATATGGGGCCGGAAGGGGGACAGCACGATAGGGAACTTGAGGAAAGCCCTGAAAAATGGACAAAGCCACTGTGGGGAGAAAGCTGACCATGGACACGTAGAAGGACGGCCAGGGGGTAGGAGGGAGCTCTGCTGGGGGCTGGCAACAATGCCGCTGCTGTGGTCACGTCTGCATGGCTGATGTGGATTTTTCAGCATCCAGGTGCAGGAGTGGTGTGGGTGGAAGGCTGGCTTGCTCCAGGGTTGGAGCTACACAGACTAGGTGGGGCAAAAGAACAAGGGTGAGGGTGTTTGCAAAAGAGTGGTGTGTTGAGGGGATCAGCCTTGGGGGCTGGAAGCAAAGCCGGGAAGGGGCTAATGGACTGAGAGAAACTGGGGAGATGAGGAGCTGGAATTCTCTAAGAGGTGCGGGAGCAGGTGGAATGAAGGCAAATGAGTGGAAAGACTGGAGGGGTGGGAGGGCATGACCGGAGAATGAACAACTGGATCCTGAGCTTTATGATGCCAGGAGGCAATTTTCATGGAATTAAACACAAACAGCTTAAGAATAATTACATTTACCTTTAGTTCATCCAAGCCTATAATCTGATACCTAGCCACAGGGCTAGGGTAACTGCAGGCCAGGATTAAACTCTATTGACCCTATGACCTGACTGTCAATGTGACATAGTAGGGTCAATCTGACAGCTAATTAGTTGTCCTACCTAATTAGAACAAGATTTGTAATTGTTTAAAAAAATTGTCTCAGGCACCCATGCCCTGGGGGCCAGTGATCCTGTTATGGAGCATCTGCTGGAGCCAGGAAAGCAGTGGCCTTGAAGCAGAGGGAGTTGCCCTACTGGGCATGCTTTGGCTGCTATTCACCTTTCAGGACTTCCCTGCAGCACCAAGGTCATTTACTCTCCCCTCTTCCTAGGCCTGCTCCTCCTTCCATTGAGGTTTCTCCTCCTACCCCAATCTCAGGTTCAGTATTTACCCCAGGGCTGGGCATGTGGGGAAGTGGCTAGGGCTAGAAATGGACCCAGGGAAGGGGAGGGAGGGGCAGGGGCAGTCTTGGGTAGCTGTGAGAGCTGTGGGCAGGGGTCTGACAGGCAGCGGTGGCATGGGCACAGGACAGATGATGGAGTTCAGAATGGGGTGCTTAACTTGTGGATGAGAGGTATGTGCCAGGAATTGGGCTTGGAATAGGGACCAAACCAGAAACTGACTTGTAAGAACATAGGAAACTCATAATTTGAAGAAACTTGGAGATGGATGCCTCTCTATCAAAGCAGGGGCAGTGCAGGTGGGGGAACCAAGAGCCTGATGCCCGACAGGGCACCCATCTGGGCCCACCCATGACTCAAGGGCTGGAGCACTGAGCACATCCTGCCTCCAGGCAAGACTGCTCTGGGATGTGATCAAGAGCCCAGCTCCAGGGACCTGGGGAAGAAATAGGTGGGAGTTTTCTTTCTGCAGGAGACAGCAGTTTTATTTTTTATTTATTTATTTATTTTTTTTCCTTTTTGTCTTTTTTCGTGGCCGGCAACGGATCGCAACCCTCAGTGTCGCACCCGTACCGGACTGGGACCAGCAACGGGATCGCAACCCTCGGCGTTGCGTCCGCACCTCGCTCAGCCAGTGAGTGGCCGGTCTGTATGTGGGATCCGAACCCTTGGCGGGAGCGCTGCCGTGCTCCCAAGCAGCGCACTGTAGCAGTGCGCCACCGGGCCGGCCCCAGAGACAGCAGTTTTAGAACAACTCGCATCTTCCTGTCCCTAAAACAGAGCTCAGTGCTTCTGAGGTTTGGCTGGTAACTATAGGGAAGCAGGAAAGAGATCAACAAATGGCAAGTAGGACAAGTTACAAATGGAACAGAAATGTTCCCAGAGGGTGGTGGCATGGCTGGGGGAGAGCTCTCACCAGTCAGGGTCTTATCTGGTGGTGGAGGGGACAGTCCTCCCAACTTCTCCACACTTGGGTTTGTCCCAGGCTGGTATCTCTGGGCAGAGCCTCAGTCCAATTCAACAGGCATTTCTGAGCACCTCCCTGTATAGTGTTAGGATCTATAGGAGCCAGGCTGGGAGATTAAAAAGATCCATGAGGAAGGCAGGAGAATGCGCAGGGACCTCAGCAGGAGCCACAGGCAGCCACCCATCTGACAGAAGGCAGAGTGCACCTGGAGACCGCAGCCTGCACCACTGCTGCAAACACCTCTTCCACATGGGTGGTCCACCACAGCCATTGCTGCCACAAGGGGGGATCACTGCAATAGCAGCAGCAATGGCCACTGTGCAGGCAGCCCACCCACAACTCAACTGCATTGACACAAGGAGAGTCACCGGTGGAGTCTGGGAGAAGAGGAGGAAGTCTCTCTTCTCAAAGCCCACTCCCAGACATCAATGTAGAGACACTAGAAATATGAAAAAACAAGAAAATATGACACCACCAAAGGAATACAGTAATTCTCAAGTACCAGACCCCATAGAGCAGGAAACTTGAAATGACTGAAAAGGAATTCCAAGCAACGATCTTAAGGATTCTCAATGAGATATGAGAAGACTCAGTTAGACAAAACAAAGAAATGAGAAAAAAGTACCCAGGATATGAAGGAGGAAATTTACAAGGAAATTAGTACCTTAATAAAGAATGCATCAGAACTCATGGAACTGAAAGATTCATTCAATGAAATAAAAACAACCAAGAGCTTAACCAGCAGGTTAGGGCAAACAGAAGAAAGAATTTCTGATCTTGAAGATGGTCTTTTTGAAATAACTAGGCAGTAAAAAAAAGAATTTTAAAAAATGAAGAAAATCTAAGAGAGCTAGCAGACAACCTTAAGCACAAACACATTCAAATCATGGGTGTTCTATAAGGGAAGGAGAAAGGAAAAGGCATAGAAAACCTATTCAACAAAATAATAGTGGAAAACTTCCCAGGTATAAGGAGAGACACAGACCTTCAGATCCAGGAGGCTCAAAGATCCCCAAACAGATTCAATTCAAAAAGATCCTTTCTAAGACACATTATATTCAAACCGGCAAAGCTCAAAGACTAAGAGAGACTCTTAAAAACAGCAAGATAAAATCATTAAGTCACCTATAAGGGAGTCCCGATCAGGCTAACAGCAGACTTCTCAACAGAAACTCTACAGGCCAGAAGAGAATAGAATGACATATTCAAAATACTAAAAACTGTCAGCCAAGAATACTACATCCAGCAAGGCTATCCTTCAGAAATGAGGGAGAAATAGTGTTATTTCCCAGACAAACAAAAACTGTGGGAGTTCACCATCACACAACCAGCCTGCAAGAAATCCTCAAGGGAGTCCTGAATCTGGAATCTGAAAAAATGACAATCACTACCACAGATACACAAAAAGAACAAAACCCGCTGGGAGAACAGAAATATAAACAAGAAAGAGAAAGAAACTAAATCTTACCACCTCAAAAACCCACAAACATTGAAAACAAACAATAAAAGGGGAAGACAGGAACAAAAGAGATTTAAAACATCCAAAGGAAAATCAGTAAAATGCCAGGAGTAAAACACTACCTTTCAATAACAACCCTAAATGTAAATGGATTAAACTCTCCACTCAAAAGACACAAACTGACTAATCAGATTAAAAACCAACTATATGCTGTCTTCAAGAGACTCACCTCACTTGTAAAGACACACACAGACTAATAGTGAAGGGATGGGAAAAGATATATCACTCAAATGGAAACCAGAAACGAGCAAGGGTAGCTACTCTTATAGCAGATAAAATAGACTTTAAACCAAAAACCATAAAAAGAGACAAAAAAAAAAAAGGCCACCATATAATAATAAAGGGATCAATCCAGCAAGAAGATGTAACATTCATAAATATATATGCACACAACACTGGAGCACCTAGATATATAAAGCAAACACTATTCGACCTAAAGAAAGAGATAGACCCCAATATAATAGTGGGGGACCTGAACATCCCTCTCTCAGCATTGGACAGATCATCTAGGCAACAAATCAACAGAGAAACACAGGACTTAAACTACACTTTAGACCAACCGGGCCTCGCAGATATCTGCAGAACATTTCATCCGGCAACTACAGAATATACTTTCTTCTCCCCAGCACATGGATCATTCTCAAGGATAGGCCACATGTTAGGTCAATATCAAGTCTCAACAAATTTTTAAAAATTGAAATCATTTCAACTATCTTTTTATTTTTTTTATTTTTTATTTTTTTAAAAGATGACCGGTAAGGGGATCTCAACCCTTGACCTGGTGCTGTCAGCACCACGCTCAACCAGTGAGCTAACCAGCCATCCCTATATGGGATCCGAACCCGTGGCCTTGGAGTTACCAGCACCGCACTCTACCGAGTGAGCCACAGGCCGGCCCCTCAACTATCTTTTTAGACAACAATGGATTAAAACCATAAATTAATAATGAGTGAAACTCTGGGAACTATACAAATACACGGAAATTAAACAACATGCTCCTGAATGACCTATGGGTCCAAGAAGAAACTAAACAGGAAATCAAAATATTTATTGAAACTAATGAAAATAAAGATACGTCATACCAAAACCTGTTGGATAGTGCAAAAGCAGTACTAAGAGGTAAGTTTATTGCAATAAATGCTTACATAAAAAGAATAGAAAGATTTCAAATAAATAACCTAATGTTTCACCTCAAAGAACTAGAAAAAAAAAAAAAAAAGAACAGCCTAATCCCAAAATTAGATGGAAAGAAATAATTAAGATCAGAGCAAAACTAAACGAAATGGAGACCCAAGGAATGATGCAAAAGATCAATGCAACAAAAAGTTGGTTTTTTTAAAAGATAAACAAAATAGACAAATCATTAGCTAGGCTAACTAAAAACATGAGAGAGAAGACCCAAATAACAAAAATTAGAAATGAAAAAGGAGACATTGCAACCAATACCACAGAAATACAAAAAATCATTAGAGACTATCATAAACAACTGTATGCCATCAAATTTGAAGACCTGGAGGAAATGAATAGATTTCTGAACACATACAGACTGCAGAAACTGAACCAAGAAGGCATAGAAAACATGAACAGACCAATAACAAGCAACGAGAATGAAGCAGTCATCAGCAGTCTCCCAACAAAGAAAAGCCCAGGACCAGATGGCTTTACTACTGAATTCTACCACACTTTTAAAGAGGAATTAATACCAATTCTCTTCAAACTATTCCAAAAAATTGAAACAGAGGCCATTCTCCCAAACTCGTTCTACGAGGCCAGCATAACCCTGATGCCAAAACCAAGCAAAGATACAGGAAAAAAAAAGAAAACTACAGGCCAATATCTCTGTTGAACATAGACACAAAAATCCTCAACAAAATATTAGCAATCAGAATACAGCAACACATCAAAAAAATTATATGCCGTGATTGAGTCAGATTCATCCCAGGAATGCAAGAAGGTTCAACATATGCAAATTAATAAATGTGATGCACCACATAAACAAAATCAAGGACAAAAACCATATGATTACCTCAATAGACACAGAAAAAGCATTTGACAAAATTCAACATCCCTTCATGATAAAGACTCTCAGCAAATTAGGTATAGAAGGAAAGTATCTCAACCCAATAAAAGCCATTTATGACAAGCCACTGCCAATATCATCCTGAATGAGGAAAAGCTGAAAGTTTTTCCCTTAGGAACAGGAAGAAGATGAGGAACCTTCATACTCTCACCATTCCTATTTAACACAGTATTGGAAGTACTAGCCAGAGCTATCAGGCAAAAAAAAGAAGTAAAGGGCATCCAGACTGGAAAAGACAAAGTCAAACTGTCCGTGTTTGCAGATGACATGATCCTATACATAGAAAAACCTAAAGACTCTATCAAAAAACTCTTAGAGATGGTAAACGATCTCAGTAAAGTTGCAGGATACAAAATCATCATGCAAAAATCAGTAGTGTTTTAATACTCCATCAATGAACTAGCAGAAAAAGAAATCAAGAAAGCTAACCCATTTACAGTAGTCACCAAAAAAATTAAATACCTAGGAAACAATTCAACCAAGGAGGTGCAAGATCTCTACAATTAGAACTACAAATCACTACTGAAAGAAATTAAAGAGAGCACAACAAGATGGAAAGACATTCCATGCTCTTGGAAGAATTAACATTGTGAAAATGTCCATACTACCCAAAACAATCTGCAGATTCAGTGCAATTCCTATCAAAATACCAATGACACTCTTCAAAGACATAGAAAAAACAATCCTAACATTCATATGGAACAACAAAAGACCACAAATAGCCAAAGCAATCCCAAGCAAAAAATAAATAAAGCCAGAGGCATAACACTACCTGACTTCAAATTATACTACAAAGTTATAGTAACCAAAATAGTATGGTACTGGCATAAAAGCAGACACTTGAACCAATGGAACAGAATCAAGAACCCAGAAATCAAACCATGTACTTACAGCCAACTGATCTTTGACAAAGGCAACAGTGGGGAAAAGACTACCTCTTCAATAAATGGTGCTGGGAAAACTGGACATCCACATGTAGAGGAATGAAACTAGATCACTACTGCTCACCACATACAAAAATCAACTCAAAATGGACTAAAGACTTAAACATAAGACCCAAAACCATAAACTCCTAAAAGGAAACATAGGGGAAACACTTTAGGAAGTAGGACTGGACAAAGATGTTATGAATAAGGCCCCAAAAGCACAGGCAACAAAAGAAAAAATAAACAAATGGGATTATATCAAACTAAAAAGCTTCTGTACAGCAAAAGAAACAATTAATAGAGCGAAAATACAACTGACAGAATGGGAGAGAACATTTGCAAAATATGCATCCAACAAAGGATTAATATCCAGAATATACAAAGAACTCAAACAACTTAACAATAAAAAAAACAAGTAGCCCAATTAAAAATGGGCAAAGGATCTAAATAAGGATTTCTCAAAGGAAGACATACAAATGGCCAACAGACACATGAAAAATGCTCAATATCACTAAGCATCAGGGAAATGCAAATCAAAACCACAATGCTCCAGTTAGACTGGCTATTATCAAAAAGACAGAGTAAAAAAATGCTGGTGAGGATGTGGAGAAAGGGGAACCCTCCTACACTGTTGGTGGGACTGTAAGTTAGTGCAGCCATTATGGAAAACATTATGGAATTTCCTCAAACAACTACAGATAGAACTGCCATAAAATCCAGCAATCCCACTGCTGGGTGTATACCCAGATGAATGTAAATCATCCTGTTGAAGGGATATCTGCAGTCCCTTGTTTATTGCAGCTCTACTTACAGTAGCTGAGAGTTGGAACCAACCTAAATGTCCACTGATGGATGATTGGATAAGGAAAATGTGGTACATAAACACAAAATGGAATACTACTCTGCCATCAAAAAGAATGAAATTCTGGGCCGGCCCGGTGGCGCACTGCTACAGTGCGCCGCTTGGGAGTGCGGTGGCGCTCCCACCGAGGGTTCAGATCCCACGTACAGACCGGGTCCCGCTCACTGGCTGAGCGAGGTGCGGGGGCAACACCAAGGGTTGCGATCCTGTTGCCGGTCCCGGTCCGGTACGGGCACGACACTGAGGGTTGCGATCCGGTGCCGGACACGAAAAAAGGGAAAAAAAAAAAAAGAACGAAATTCTTTCACTTGCAGCAACATGGATGAACTTAGACAAAATTATGTTAAGTGAAATAAGCAAGGCACAGAAAGAGAAATACCATATCTTTACTTGTAAGTGGGAGCTAAAAAAATAAACAAATAAATAAGTAAAAGAAAGATACAACAATCCCAATAATTCATTGAAATTTCAAAAGGAGAGAACGGAACTGAGGCCATGGGAGGTAGGAAGGGGGGTAGTAAGAAATTGGTAAAGGGCCACAAAAAATGATTACATTGTATAATGTTGAATATACCAATTGTCTTGATTTAAGCATCAGGTTGCACACAGGTATAGATATTCAATGATGTATTCCACAGATATGTATAGTCAATTATGTTTCAATTAAAAAAGAAAGAAAAAGAAAAACAGGACAAATATTGTCTGGAAAAAAAAAAAAAGATCCATGAGGCGAGACCATGGCCGTCCTGTCAGGGAGTCATAACCCAAGAAGGGCATGGGACTTGTTATTCACAGTAAATATCATCCCCTAACCCCGAGCCAGTGAGAGAGGTAAGAAGACGAGGTCATGGACATGAAGGCCCAGACACGCGTCAAGTGGGCCCGTCTGGGAAGGGGAGTGATGTTTTCTCACAGATGAGCTGAGGTGAACGGGAAAGCACCAGCGGGGAGCCCCCGGACCAGCTGGGGTCCCGGCCCTGCCACTTCCTGAGGGCTCGACTTGCCCCACATATCTGGAGCAATGAGCAGTCTTGTAAGGCCCACCTCAGAGGGCCATAAGCGTTAAGTGAGAAAACCTGCAAAAGGATTTTGCCAGTGCAAAGTGCTGCACAGACGTTTTCCACCACTGTTAGAAACACAGAAATTTAATGGGGGCTCCATTACCCAGGCAAGCAGCTCATGGGCCTTTGGGTGCCCTGGGGCCTCAGTGGCCCTCCCACGTGGCTCTACCTTTATTCCTTTGCTGCCTCGCTTGGAAAAGCAGTCTGGACTCCCCAAGCTTTGCCTCACTCAGGGCACAGATGAAACCCTGGAGTGCTGTCAGGAACCCCCAGATCTGGGATGCAGGGTGGGGGTTGCCGCCCCTACAGGATAAACTTGTATAGAACCAGGTGTCCCACCCAGTGCAGCAGAGCCTGCAAGGGATCAGAGACGCCTGTTCCCTGTGTGGTGGGGAAAATAATTGCTGAAGCAGGCTAAGAACCTGTAGGCAGGGAAGAATTTGATTAGCATTTTATCTCATCGCCCTGAGCTTGGGAGCCTGTTGGGAGCCCATGTACTGCCCTGGCAGGCACACCTGCCAACCCACATGTGGGACAAGGAGGAACAGGTTAGGTGGGGCACTAGGAGACAGCCAGGGCTGTGCCCAAGCTCAGGCCCCTAGCCACCAACCTAGTTCCCAGACTCCAGGGGTGCTCCAAAACTATATCCACTCACATGCTCCCCACCAGGTGGCCTTTCCACTGTGTGGCCTGTCTGGAGTCTCCACCAAGAGCCCAGACAACTCCCCATTTCACAACCTCCCTGGTGAACAGGGATGGGGAGGGTGGCTGAGGTCTTTCCCACCGGCAGGAGTCCCACCCACCTGGGGCCATGCTCTGAGTGTGAGTCCCTTCTCCCACCTCCCCCACATCCCTCTTGGAATGAATTGTTGGTGTTGATGATAGAGCTGGAAAATACCAAAATAAGATCTATTGGCTTTGGAAGGCATGAGTCAGGGTTTTGCTGCAGTTGTCTTGCTTCAGCCAATGTTGTCACCAATTGTCTTCGTGAGCTGGCAGGACAGGGGGCAGGCCCTGGGAAGCATTTGGGGCAGAAACCCAGAGGTGGCTGCCTTGCTCCCTTAGAAGACTGTCCTTGGCTACCTTTCCCTTCCAGGCTTAGCATCCTGTGTTCCTCTGGGTCCTGGAGGGAGAAAACAACTGCTATTGGCCATCTGGAACCCCTTCTGCAGAGCAGGAGTCTAAAGGGTCCCTTTTCTCTATACCTCCAGCTATTCCATCCGCCCCCCAACTCTTCCTCTAATTCCCTTCCAGCTCCAGGACCACAGGAAGGCTGCTTCCAATCCGGTTTCCAAATCTCTCCTCAGCCAACCCTGAGGACAGACATGGGTCCTCCTCTACTGCTTGGCTGCTCCCCTACTTTGGCTCCCCAGGCAGACACCGACCCTGCCCCCCTTTTAACTTTCCTTTATTGATCTAAGAGCAGGGGACAGAGAAAGCACTTCCATGCAGTTCCTCCAGCCCAGTGTCCTCCCATCCCAGTGGTCCTGGTACCAGGTCTAAGAGACCCTGATAGGGAGGCCCTCCCACCAGCAGAGACCCCCAGAGGCACCACTTCTGTTGGGCCCACCTGTTCTAGCATCTGGTCCCGGCCCTACTGGTCCAGAGATGGGACTCCTTGCACCACCATCTCAGTGACAGACACATGCTATCCACAGCGGAGATGACTGAAAGACCAGGTCTCAAAGCCCAACATCACGTTCAACCCCACCTCCTCCAAGAAGGGACATGTTTAGGTGTCCAGCCTTTGGCCTCAGAGAGCTCCAGCTTCAAACCCCACAACTGAGCCTGTTTTTCTATCTGCAGAGGGGAGAAAATAATGCGCACCTCACAAGGTTGTTGCAAGGATTGGACAGCCTGTTTGCATAAAGCATTTAGTCAGTGCTCATGCAGTAAGTGGCATATCTTGCTACTATTATGCAATATACTGATTTTTTTAAAATAGTAAATTATTCCAGGGACTAGTGTGGCAAGTCCCCACCCCCAGTTATCTTCTTTTTGGCATCAATGTTCCAGGGAAGCAAAAGCAGTAACTAGGTTACCAGATGAACACATAATCAGATCAAATGAAGTGGGGGGTGTGTGGGGGGGGAATACTTCACCTGAGCCCTGGGAAAGTCCCATGGATACTGCTAGCCTCCCAGAGGCTCCTCTTCAAACCTGCTAGTGGCCCCCACTCGAGACCCTTCCTCTGACCTGGCCTGCTGGACACTGACTAGCTGGGATCTACGAGCCTGTTCCTCTGCACTCCTGGACCACAACCCCTGTACCCCTCCCCTACTTTGGTGACCCTTTCTCTAGATGTGTGAGCATCGCTGACTAAGCCAGAGGCAAGCCTCAGTCCTCTGAGCCTCTGAAGCCTTGTATCTCCTCCCATCTTGAATTGATTTCACGAAACCAGCCCTCCCTGCTCAGGGGGTTCCCACATTTGCAGCCCCACAGCCCGGCTATCATCACGCAATGCACTCACCATGCACTGCCTCAGTCCAAGTTCATTACCACTCAGGCTCCCCCTCTGAATTGGAAAGTCCTTGACCACCCACCAAATAGGCTTCCAACTTTGTTCCATCAAAAAGAAAAGCAGGTCGGGGAGGCACCCCAGAGCTAACACATCAAGTCAGGCATCCCCTACAGTTCACAGGGGCTGGGACCGCAGGCCAGGCCAGCTCTTCTCCAGACCCTGCTTGAGTGGCCCTTCCTGGTGGAAGTGAAAGTAACAGCTGCCCCCTGCCCACTTCCCATGGCCTGGCTGGGTGACAGCAATGGGGTTAGGCAGTTCACTCGTGCTCCGACTCCTTGGATTTTGCAGTTGGGAATTGGGCATACGGAGGATGAGCGCTTCTTCCACCAAGCAAGCCTCCCTGCATATCCCTGGCCCCTTTGGCCTCAGTCTTCCTGTGTCTCTGAGTTTCTGACACTTCATCCATTGGCATCTGTTTTTCTGTCTCCCTCACTTTCCTTTTTCCTCGGTGTTAATTCCACTCTTCTTTCAGTTTCTTTCAGTTCGTCATTTTCTAGTAACATTTCTACTCTCCGTTTTCTGTCTCTCTCTCTCATCTCCATTTTTCTGTCTTTATTTCTAAATCCTCTTTACCCTCTTAATTTTGAATCTTTCTATGTATATCTTCCTTTCCTTTCCAAAGAAAAGTTTTTAAGTGGGAAATAAGGCAGTCACCAATCTTCCACTGATTTCACACACCCCACCCCACCCCCATACACATGGACCCCAAAATCCTGCCAGAGGCTCAAGTTGGTGGCTCAGGTACCATCCCCAGAGTCATCACCAATAGTAAGTTCTAGCCTTCTCCAGGTCAAAGCCACTCAGAAAAGCACACCCTGCACTGGAGCAGCCCAAATATTCCAACTCAGCAATGACCAGCTCAGGCCACAGTGAAATACTTCTTTTCTAAAGCATGGCTCCAGTAGAGCCCTTCTCCTGCCCAGCCTTGGCAGTACCCCACCCTGCCCCACCCGGCTCCTCCTCTGCCTTTCTCTGCTTATCTCAGCACAGAAAGTGATGGTGACACTCCCAGCATAATCAGGATTTCCCAGTGACTTTGGTCTGGACCACTGAGGATAAGCAACATGCGCACATTCAAAGTGGCTCAGATGAGGAGGAAGACAAGGGGTGCCTACACTTGGGGTGTTTCCCAGAAGTGAAACATGGGAAGTGGTCAGGGTATGATCCCTGCGCTAGAACCAGGAGGTCTGGACAGAAGACATGATGGCTGCCCAATTTACCCATTTCATTTTCTTCAAGAGCTACCAGCACCATCACTCATCTGGTCCCTGCCTGGGGAAGGGGTGGCTGCAGCCCCAAACTGGCCACGGGACCTCCAGAAGCCTTGATCAAGCAGGACAGCTCCACCCAGGTCCTCCCCAACATCTCTGACTCAGCCTGTTCAGACGGACTCTTCATCTTCCTCCCCAAACCCTCCTCTCCCCTCTGTTTGCCACTTTGGTAAATAAAATGGTACCAGTATTTGCCCAGACACCCAGAGAACTGGAAATTACCCTGGATGCCCAGCAGCCTTATTTTCCAAATGTAGTTAGTTACCAAGTCCCACTTGTGTGTGAAATTTCTCTCTGCTCTCCTGGTTCCCTTAACCTGGATTTGGGACCTCATCTCCTCTCACCTGGGCTGTCGCAGTAGTCCCCTGCTATTCTCTCCACCCCAGTCTCTCACTCTACACTGCTGCTAGGGTGATCTTCCAAAACAAAGGAAAAACAAGTCACCTTCCTGCTTAAACAACTTCTACTGGCTCCTTAATGCCTAGAGCTGTGGTCTCCCAACTTCTTTGATCCCTGTCGATAACAAAAAAAATTTAGCACACATCTCTAATATATGTATGTTTATTTATGCATAAATTATGCTTACATGCACTACCATCATTAGCCAATATCTGAAGGCACAATAAACCTTTATGGGAGTATTACTAACATCAGGAGATTTGAACCTATATTTCAAATGATCTTGATAATTTTGAAAACTTATTTGGCCAGCTTCTGTGGATTATAATTAGATGATTACAACTTTTAACTCAAGATGAAAAGCCCATTCTGAGAGTTGGAGAGCAGAAGCCTTGCCATTTTCTTGCTATTTACTTGTGCCTGAATTACTGGCCTTCTCTTAATCCCCAGTATCTTTTCAGGAAACTTGCTAAGTACCTTCTCCATCGTGTGAGGATTAATTTTGCTAAAACTAGATGAGATCACCAATAAATCCATGTATAAACATGTCACAGTATGCTGAAAGTAAATGAAGATGCAGGGACCCCTCGGCCCCTTGTCCTGGGACTCCCATACTCCCTTCCCTTGGACCCTGCACACAACATGTGAGCATCTGACATAGGGACTACATGCAGGCACCAGGGTCAACCCACACATAAAGCACAGGAAAAGCTAGTTAAGAAACACACATAAATAGGGCTGGCTGGTTAGTTCAGTTGGTTAACACAGCCTTGTAGCACCAAGGTCAAGGGTTCGGATCCCCATACCGGTCAGCCCAAGCAAAAGAAAGACAGAAATACACGTAAATAGAGGCTTCAGTATTTTTTCTCCTATCCCAGTGAGTCATCTTGCATAATCCCAAATTCAAGAACCCTAGTTTTGGAACTTCTAATCTATAAGGGCTGTGTCCAAATCCCTCAGTTTATGTACAGGTCCTTCAGAAGAAGTCCTTTGTGAGAGTTTCTCATAACCAGGGCCCTGTATTGTTCATCCTCCCAGCCCTAGCTCAAAGCTGGCATAGAGAGGTCCTCGGTAAATACTGTGGGATTAATCGCTGTCTCCCCAAACACACAAAGCCTCCTGTCAGAGCTGGGGATGTCTTCTCCCCATTTTGCCCCCAGTTTTCCACCTGACAGAGCCCTGTTTATCCTCATAAGCTCACTTCAAATGCTGCCTCCCTGGGAGGCAGTCCTGTGCCTTCCGCTCTATTTATTCTTGCTTCTTAGCATCTGGCAGCAGGATCACTGTGCAACGTCCATGGCAAGTCTCCCTCCCAACCTGTTAAAGAGCTTCAGAGGCAGGGCAGGTGCCTCATTCACTTTCGTGTGCTCAGTGTCCAGCACACTGTAGGCGATGCCAGTGTTTGATGAGTGAGGGACTCACAGAGATGGGATGACGTCAAGGGACTCTCTGGGCCCAAGGATTTCAGGTTCAAGAACCTTCCTTCTGGCCCTGAACCCACACCTCCACAGGCAGCCTGGGTAATGGGTAGCAGAGAGGATGAGAGAGAGGGGAGGTCATGGGACAGGTGTCCAGGACCGTATCTGCATGTCGAACCCCACACAGCGCTGTCACTGATGGCCTTTCAGGCTGGAAATGAAGTCTATTTGGAAAAGTGGGGACCCTGGGATGGGGGAGTGAGCCTCCACCACCTGGCAGCACTTTGCCTGCATCCACGGCAGCCCCAGAGCCGAGCAGCATCCTGCAGCTCCTCCCCAAGTGTCATGCCGTGGACAAAAACACTCAGTCAAGCCAGAGGCACCAGCATTATCAATAAATTACCATCCACCGGACTTTGGCAAGGCCTGGACACAGACAATCTAAAAGCATCCTCTCTTCCGAGGGGGTCAGCCCAATGAACTCATTTGTTAATGGCCTGCCATCGACTTCATCACCCAGATAGAAACCTGAGTCACCCCCAGTTCCTCCCACAGCCAATCCTTTATTTTTCTGCATCAGCAACTTCTCTACACTCCAGCAGCCTGGCGTCCTGCACTGAGCTTGTGCTCTGGGTCTGCTTGCCAAGTACAGGCTGTGTGGTGTCGGGCCAGCTCCCCATCTACAAAAAGGCAATGTGGAGACTTAGTCTGCAAGGTTATTAAGACAAAATTAGATATCTTAGATATCTCAGGTATAACACAATGCAGAGTAGAATGTCAGTAAATAATATTACTCTTCCTTGTCTTCATCTTCATCCCTGTGGACCATGTCTTAATTAAGACCTTCTCCATCTTTTACCTGAACTATTGCAATGGCCTCTAACCTGGTCTCCCTACTTCTCCCCTACATGGCTAAAGGAATTATCATCTTCTGTGGCAGGAGTTGTGTTTTAAACTACATTTACTCAACCAGTCGGGGGTTTGGATCCCCTTACCAGCCAGCCACCAAAATCAATCAATAAATAAGTTTACTCAACCAACACTTAAGCAGCTTTTGTGTGTCAGGCACTGTGCTGGTGCTACAGATAAAAAGACAAAGGAGGTCTCCCTGAGGGAGCCCAGCACAGGGGCTCCATAAATACTTAAGAGACTGTTTTAGCTGGATCACTGCTATGATGTGAATGTGTTCCCAAAAAGCATGTGTTGGAAACATAATCCCCAGTACAACAGTGTTGGGAGAGGGGCCTAATGAGAGGTGATTAGGCCACGAGGGCAGAGTGAACTGATTAATGTCATTATCGCAGGAGTGAGTTCCTTATAAAAGAACATTCGTATTAAAGTAAAGTTTGTCTCTCTCTCTCTCTTCCCCCCCCCCCCGCTCTTTCTCTGCCCTTCCACCATGTGATGATGCAGTAAGAAAACCCTTGCAGGATGCTGGCCCCTTCCTTGATCTTGGACTTCCCAATCCCCAGAACCATCAGCCAATAAATTTATGTTCATTATAAATCGCTCAGTCTCTAGTATTCTGTTATTGCAGTACAAAGCAGACTAAGACAATCACTAAGCTGGGACTTGAACCGGACCCACGTTCTAATTCACTCTCCATTCTCCACTCACCCCTCATCTGCCCTCTGTCCACACCCCCAACCCACCTGCAGCACATGGACAAGTAGCAGAGAGCCTCAGCATAAAGAAACTATCCAGGGGCAGTGACAGAAAGAGTAAACAGGCAAAATGTATGGTTCCAACATCTGCAAACATCTGGCTCAATGGTTCTGGTGGAGAAGGTACTTAGAAGGGTGTTGGGAGTCCTTCTGTCTTCAATATTTCCCGTTAGTTGGCAGGATAAGCAAGGTCAGTTCCTCATCCAAGAGGGTGTCCTCACACAAAGACAGAAATCCCAGCATCTCCACACCATGAAAAAACCAGCCCACGGCCTCAGACCTGTGCCCAACTTTCTCAGTCAGCACTGGTCCAGCCTGCATTTGAAGGCCAAGAGCAAGATCCAGCATGACCTCTCAGCCCAAGCCCCAGGCAGATGGACTCAAGGGACCCTCTGAGGGGCCTGCAAGTCAAAAAGCCTATTGCCCAGGCATGATGGCCATATTGTCTCCTACTTCCCCTCGTAGACACCACACCCTCCCCACACACACACAGGGCATGCTCTTGGCATACCTGAGGCAGTAGAAGTTATACTGAATAAAAGCCAGAGCCAAATAGGACCAGACAGGTGAATTTGCTGCAATAAATATAATCCAGGTCAAGGATCAAAACCCTGTCTGCACGGGGTACAGGTGGCCAGGATTTTGCCGCTGTGTGTGTGTGACTGTCAAGGAAGGGGAAGGGCCTGGCAGCTCTAGAGGAAACCAAGAAGAGGAAGGGAACCCTGGCTGTGGGCACTGTACTAGTTTCCTAGAGCTGCTGCAACAAAGTACCACAAACTGGGGGCTTAGAGCAACAGAGATTTACTGTCTCAGTCCTGGAGCCCAGAAATCTGAAAGCAAGGGGTTAGCAGGGCCATACATTCTCCAGAGTGTCTAGGGAAGGATCCTTCCTTGCCTCTTCCAGCTTACAGTGGCCACGCACTCCTTGGCTTGCGGCAGCATCACACCAATCTCTGCCTCCATCTGCACATGACCATCTTCCCTCCGTGGCTTCACGTGACCTCCCCCTGCACGTCTCTGTGTCTCTTCTCCTTTCTTATAAGGGCACCAGTCATATCAGATGAAGGGCTCATCCTACTCCAGCCTCTGCTTAATCTTAACTAATTATATCTGCAACAACCCTATTTCCAAGTAAGATCCACATTCTGAGGCTCTGGTTGGACAGGAATTCTTGGGGGACACTACTCAACCCAGTACAGGCATCTACAATCCAGCAGAATGATGCATGCCATGTTGCCAATAAAAGGCAGAGTAAAGTACCATAAGAAGGGGCTTGGGACTGATTCAGCTCCAGATGGATGACTTAGTAGCCGTGTAACCCTGGACAAGTCATTCAACTTCTCTGAACCTCAGTTCTTTTGTCACCAACACAGGGTTGGTTTTTTTTTGTTTGTTTGTTTGTTTTGTTGTTTTTGTATTTTTGTTGTTGTTTGTTTTTTTTTTCGTTAAATTTTTATTTTGTCAATATACAATGTATATGATTATTATGGCCCATCACCGACACCTCCCTCCCTCCTCCCTCTCTCCCCTCCCCCCCAAGAATGTCCTTTCAGCCAGTGAGCGAACCGGCCATCCCTATATGGGATCCGAACCCGCAGCCTTGGTGTTATGAGCACCGCACTCTACCGAGTGAGCCACGGGCCGGCCCCAAACATTTATACTTTATTTATTTATTTATTTATTTATTTATTTATTTTGCCTTTTTTCCGTGTCCGGCAACGGATCGCAACCCTCAGTGTCGCCCCCGTACCGGACCGGGACCGGCAACGGGATCGCAACCCTCGGCGTTGCCCCCGCACCTCGCTCAGCCAGTGAGTGGGAACCGGTCTGTATGTGGGATCTGAACCCGCGGCGAGAGCGCAGCTGCGCTTCCCAAGCGGCGCACTGTGCTAGTGTGCCACCGGGCTGGCCCCGATATTTTATTTTTTTGGTGGCTATTGTAAATGGGCAGGCTTTCCTGATTTCTCTTTCTGCATGTTCACTATTGGTGAATAGAAATGCTACCGATTTTTGTGTGTTGATTTTGTATCAACACAGGGTTGTTTTGAAAGTCCCATGAGAAAAAGTGCTTTGATATGTAAAGCCCTGTACAGAGATCCATAAGATGTTTCTTCACTAGCTGGTGCACTTTCTCCCTCAACAAGGCCAGTTAACGAGGTTGCGGAGAAAAAGGAACTCTCATACATTGTTGGTGGGAATGCAAAATGGTGCAGCCTCTATGGAAAAATGGTATGGAGATTCCTCAAACAGTTGCAGATAGATCTGCCATATGACCCAGCTATCCCACTGCTGGGAATATA